>NC_135563.1:10497150-10512150 GCF_964340395.1 Glandiceps talaboti | reverse complement strand
TTACAAATCACTGTACTATGTAAATGATAAAAACGGATTTCAAATTAAATATGTTATTATCTATTTAGGTGTAAAACTTTCATTTTAAGTATATATCCATGTATTAATACGTATAATTGTGAGAAGGAGATTATTCCTTCAACGACCTATATATTGTAACAGTCGACACCATGGCCAACAACAGATACATTTGTACACGTGTATGTATTTTCCATTTATGTACACGTACAGTCATGTACGTGTAGGTTTTTACGGTCCAACTATATTATTGACATGTTGGGTTCGTGTAGTTTAAAGTAAACTGTACGTGGTGTGAAATCATATATCCCACAGAAAGAGAACACAAGAAGAACATTCAGCCGAGCAAAAGGGTCAATAATATAAAGAGATATGGTATGGAATAACCATATCTACGGTGAGAGGCTAACAATCATATCATACTAGTTTGAATTTACTATATTGACACTTGCTACTCAATACCATGAGTGTACTTGCATTGCAATCAAAACCCAGAGACTGCTATTGTTTTGTTCAATCAAAAATAGTCGACAATGAGGTTTCCAAATATAAGCAATGTTATCTATATGTTAAATCCCATCGGTGAAATTGTCCAAGTGCATGAAACGTGCAGGTAATTTTGCCCAGTTCATGAAATGTTCAATCTTATGCAAATTAGAGCATACATTACGATTTGTAAAAGAGGTGAAATTAAATTATTTGGGCAAGAGTTTTGAACAGGGGTTTGGAAACTTTGGGGGATACGAGTAAAAGATGATCATAGAGGCTTTCGTAACCTCAATACTACTTTCACACTCTTTTACTTGCGAACACCTTCCATCTAGCTTTGAGCCTCAAAATATCTTACAGCGCTGTGTAACTATAATCAAATTACTCACCTCTCGTTCTGCCATGGCTAGGATCCGAACCGGAATCTTTTAGTTGAGAGACTTACCTCTTAGCCATGTTGCGGAAATGTTGTTGCCAGAATGTACTTTTATTCTGAGGGATATAAATGTGATCCAGTTCTTATTTTTTTTACTTGCCATCAACCTAGCTTCAAGAAAGGTTTAACGAAAATCAAGTTTTAACCAAGCTGAGCTTCTTATATCATGCAATATTCGCTTTAATGTTACGTTGCCCCTGACAACCGATATTGGCTCACAGGCATAACAGGTGGTTTAGAATGAGCCTCGACGATAACACTTGTGTCAGTCAATTAGACACCCAGTGTATAAGGAAGCCATCATTAAATGACAAGGGGGAGGCCCGGGGATTGGGGTCATATTTTACAAATCGGTACGGGGGGGGGGGCATATTTCAGGGAATTAGGGTAGGGTTACATTTCAATTTGATTCATTTTGCTATCTAACGTTGCATTATTTTGTGATTTGGTATTCCATCGCTGATATGTCGGATTATGCTTTAGAGAAAGGAAATGCAGGGAGAGCTACTTTTTAGAAAGCGAGAATTGGGGGAAGGTCACATTTTATTCAGACTGGGCTTGATTTCCCCGGCACCCCATCCCCTTGTAATTACTAAAGGCACCCAAAGCTTGTCAGCTACAAACAAATCAGAGCAAATAAAAACACTTACCTATGTTAACTATCATAATTTGTATTTTTCACATAAATGTTCACCTTTGCTAATGATACTTCAAAGCTAAGGTTGTCTCTATTGGCGTGGACTCTATCACTGACATTATCTAGAAGTCATATAGTAGCTTCCATTTTGCACGGTTTTCTAAACGGGATGGTGTTAGCTATCTAATATTACAAACTCCGCGTTTCTAATGTACCATAAATGGCTAACCAAAACCCGTTTAGAAAAACTTAGCTGTCGACGTCGGAGATTGTAAACATTTACATATTTCATGAGTCGCATATGAATATTAATGAAATTATTCACTCTTTTTTTATATGAGTACATCGGAAGCACAGTACAATAGTCAATTGTTGTAGAACTGAATAATTGAAACGACAGGTGTATATCTCGACATTGAAATTCACACCTCATGCAGAAATTATCTATTAAAATAAACAAGTACAAACAATATTCCTGGCAATGTCTGAATTGAAGCAACACAGAATAGCAATGAAATATAAAATGTACAATGGAGTTGGTTAGATTGCATTAGAGAGTAACCAAGGGTATATTAAAATCTGACAATACAATCAATAATAATTATAGAAAATCGATGAATTATTAAAACGAATGATATAGAAAAGATTGGACTAAATAGTTTCTTATTGCAATACCGGTGTGCTTTAAATATTTAATGCCACAATATGTAACATTGGGAATCTTAAAGGGTGAAATATCGTTTGTATGATATCTACTTTGCAAAGGTTATATATTTGTACTCCGTTCTTCATGTATTGTAGGCATTGCCATTTAGATATTAAACATGTGATTTAATTATAATTGGTTATCCCTATGTTTCAGATGCAAAATAAATAGTTTATGTAATTCGTCCACTCCAATGTGTTAGGTGGGGGGGGGGGGGTACAACAATCTTATCACTTTCTATGTCACTACACTAGAACCCAGACTTAGATCGTTTAGTAGTGTATACCATATGAAGAGCATGTATCAAAGTGACACTGAATCAATACTGACTAAAGAATCTTTCTCAATTTCGTTTCCAAATCAAAATTAACTCTGTAGAGGAATTTTACTTTTTTTATAAACATTGATTTGTTTGCAATAATGTCATTGGATAGTGACTTGTCTAACGTCAATCTCAATATGTTACATACTGCTTTGACTCAATAATATCACTCGCACCACATTTCAATGTTATGTTTCAATGTTATCAATGTTTGTGTGTATGTGATACAGAAATTAGCTATTTCATGCACTGGGGACTTTTCCTTTCCCCATTTCATGACTTGGGCAGCAAGATTGCCCTGTTCGTGAACTGTTCAATCGAATTAACTTGCCTTTACTTCATGGAATGGCCAATTTCACAGACTGGGTGTAACATATTACACAGCTGGAGTGATCTTTATTTATTTCGAGTAATTCTGGACTATATAACCGATATTATTTATAATTGTGAGAAAGAGGTTATTCCTTCAACGACCTATACGTAACCAATAGTCCTCGTGGCCTGCAGAGACATTTGCTACATGTAATATTGGCCCTACTTGCACGACTGATGTAGTGTTCGTAGCACTAGGCGGTATAGTGACAAGTCAGAATCGCGAGTCAAGGACTCACAAATGCCATGTAAGCGTATATGCATTAAAGTCCATTTTCAAATTCACAGTTATTCTCATTGTGTGGGTACCGGGAGACGTCAATGAATGAAAAAGCTAAAATCGTGATGTAAGCGTTTCCTTTATTGTACAGTGTGTCGAGGGATATTGAAAATTGTCCCGGTGTATTGTCTACTCAAAAATGTTTGACTTTCGGCCATTGAGGGCGCCATATAGTGACATCATCAAGCTCATCATTTAACCAGAAAGGACCACCTTCCTTCACATCTTAAATGCCCTGCAAGGCATACAGCAAACAGGGTTCGGATCGCTATACAGGGTTTTTGAAGGTCATTTGACCTTTTACATCGCTTGAGAGTTACAAGAATTTTGTACAACATGAAATAGATACCCACCTTTATCGATCCAATGAAGAGGGAAATTAAACGGAAAAGCGGACCTGTTTGTTGTTTTTTCGTGATAAAGTGACTCTATAATTTTATCGAGCGGCACATTCTCTTCACCTTCCTATGCAAGGTTATGGTGGTGGTGGTGGTGGTGGGAGGAGGGTGGGGGAGGGGGATTATCAACCCTACAAATAGTTCATGATAAACTACCAATGTGTGTAAGTATCAATTTATCATGCATCTACAGCAAATGTATAGTAAAACCTAAATGTCTGACTGGTTTCGCATTTCACCAGGGCACTTTTTTGCAAAACCTTGGTTATCTTTCGGACAACTTGGGCTGGATATCTCCGAAATCAAAGTAATGCAATTTTCCTATATAACGTAATTTTGAGAAAAAAAATGTATTCTTTTAAAATATTTATGAATAATCAACGATTTATTTTCTATTTAACAAATGTATCTGAACATTTCGTTACTCTACTCAACTCCATAAATCCATATTTAAAATATTGTACAGTCTAGTCACATGACGTGTGTTATCTCACGACGATGCTTTCTTCAAAACAATTGCTTGAAGATGAGATTCTTGCGAGTCTTTCATTTTACGATTACTAGTATTTCGAAAAATTATTATCGCTTCCTTTGTAGTTTTAATTTCCCGAGGGACTGTCGGCAATGGAAAATACGAATAGCAAATCAACTGACTTAAAACCGATATCCACGACTCCAACACAAGAAGTGGTGCAAGACGTCGAAATTGTATGTTTTGACCTTTTTGACAACCATGGGGAAAGATTTCACCTTTATATAAATTAACCCAAGAGACTAAGAATCGATAGACAAGTTTTACGCATTATATTTGCCTTGTTACATTGATTGGAACACTATACCGATGCTAGTAAATCTATAGCGATGAAACACAGACCCTAAACAATTACCGAGGCTATTAATAAGACCCTTCTCAAATTGTCATACGAGAATCGACGTTTCTACTTACATTGAAATGTTTCTATTTTTATTGCTTATATGATAGCTCAGTTTGGACATGTTTACACCAGGGACGTTGTAAATAATATACCGTCCTGAAAACGAGCCATTGCTTAAATGTACGTGTTCCCTGGGAATGTGCTCTCTGCAATGAAAACGTTTGTTGGCTCATTTACGTCTATTCACATCTCCGAATTACAAACCACTACACGCATCCTACAAATCACTGACAAGCTAAATTTGCGAAGCACGCTAAACTTGAACACACCAAGGTCATATCTACATCGACTTGTGAAAACTTTTTCTCCAGGCAGATAGTTAGGACTCAAACACGTCTTGAACTCAGTCATCTCAGAATAGCTGCAGATCACGATACAGGTAAGTACTAGGTGAGTGAGGCGTCTCAGATCTTATTAATTCTCCTGAAATAGTTCCGAACTTGTTCTATGTATGTGCATGACTCCTGTTCTTATCGACTTACGGGTAAAAGCCAGATGAGAGGGGTGGGGGGCATTATATTTGTGTGTTCATACACTGGGCTCCACATATGTAACTACAAAGTATACACTCGCTCACACAAAGAGTTTCGAACATTAAACTAACACAATCACAGGCAAACAAGCACAGGCATAAGCAAACCAACAAACCAACCAACCAACCAACCAACCAACCAACAAACAAACAAACATACAAACAAACAAACGTCAAAACATATAATGAGCGAATATTTTAACGTAGAAGATGTGGAGAATAGTTTAGGGGAGTGTTACAAGGTTCCATTCTCCAATACTTGCTGTGTAACTACTAGTACTGTTGCATTTCACGGTTATGCGACCTGCAAACTCCTAAAACTGTAGCATCTCGGCGACCGTCAACTTACAGAAACTGCGTCATAGTACTTTCGAAAATGTTGGTCACAGCAGTTACACTCTAGCTCTGTAAGGAATTAACCATAGGTTGCAGGTCACTGTCTTGACTAGTCTCCTATACATAACACAGAAACAAGTTCAAATCTGGATTTTGTCCTTTATCTACGCGATCAGTCACGTGACTGGTTTCTTTCCACGCTCTTTCCAAAAATCAAAGTGCGGTTAATTTACCGATCTTCTGTATCAAAATTATTCCATCTGAATCCGTGACAAGACAAATTGACCCGAGTATTATTCTTCATTAAAATCCGGACCGCGTGGTTCATGGTGATGTCTCGCACGAAATCTAGGTACGATATCCTGCAAGCATATCGGTAACAGACACACGAATGAAGGGACTAGATATAATGTGATATGTATAGATAAGGGACACCCTGGGTTTAGTGGTTAGCTGCCATCGCAACCACAAAAACCAAAAAAGCAACAACAAATGAAAACTCTCACTGATTTACGATTTTTTATGTCATTGATTTATTTTCCTGCCATGCTAACATGATTTCATTGATGTGACACGTTTCTGTGATATCAATGCCTGGACACTTAACGAAAGTGATGAATTGCCTCTGTACCATGTACTCTAAACGTTGGATTGATTCAAACAGAGTACATATCATCTATCTGTAGTTACCACCAAGTTTGATACTTAAAATTGACCCCAGGTCTTGTTAGCCTTGTGTCGGATGATATTACACGGGCCATCTAATGGATGACGAATTGTGTATGTATGTATGTATGTATGTATGTATGTATGTATGTATGTATGTATGTATGTATGTATGTATGTATGTATGTATGTATGTATGTATGTATGTATGTATGTATGTATGTATGTATGTATGTATGTGTGTGTGTGTGTGTGTGTGTGTATGTATGTGTGTATGTGTGTATGTGTGTATGTGTGTATGTGTGTATGTGTGTATGTGTGTGTATGTATGTATGTATGTATGTATGTATGTATGTATGTATGTGTGTGTGTGTGTGTGTGTGTGTGTGTGCGTGCGTGCGTGCGTGTAATATTAAACACCTATAACTCCTGCCTCCCTTTTCCCATTATTTTGCGATTGGTATGCATTAGCTGTCAATGTCGAATGTGAAGAACCAACGTGGAGATAGATATACTTTCACTTTGACGTCGCATTCCGAAATAGCAAACCCTAAATGTTTATTGTTTATCACCATCATCAGCCATCTTGAGATTGGAAATGACGACACAGACTGAAAATAAAACCCCTCACGAGTATGTTGTTCTGATCTCGGTAAAAACAACAGCGCATTAATATATTCATGAAACTAGGAGGTCGTTTGGATGTTTACGTCGGAATGTCCATGTGACGTAAACAAGTTAAACCATTACGTACACACGGCACAACAGAAACAACAGAACGTGCGCTGAGTTTTACAATCTGTCACGAAAACTTGGATTATTATTCAGGAAAACAAACTTGTGTATTAACCGTTCAGTAGTACCAGAAAGCAGGAGTACATACAAGTGTACTGGACACTTTCAATATATAAATGTATTTTGTCAGCGATTTCGAGATCAACGAACGCTATATCCATTATTTCCCATACTTTTTAATTCATCATTTTTTATGACGTCACCTTCAACGATCCTGAAGTATCCTACTTCAAGTGGACAAAGTTTTCCCGAATGAAAATAGTAAAATTTGGAGCAGCTGGCGTAAATAACACACGAAAACCTAAATCTCCATATTTGATCACAATCATAATGACGTTCATGAGTCAACACATATCACATGCCTTCGATTCGTTGATGGTTTCTGTAACTACCCGTATAATTTAGTATGTCCGATCACGCACCATTGAACGCTTTTCTCAATAAGTCAGCCACTTTGACGTGACAGCTAACGTACTTCTAGTATTTAAATGACTTCTGAATAACACTGTAATGGTGAGATACGTTGATGAATAAACCCCGCACAACTCTCATTACAACATAAAAAACTAAAATTCTTGATTTGTAACTCGGTTCACTGTAGTAACCTAGCTGTAGTCTGTGAAGTACCAAATGGAGATCGGGATTGGTGACTGTCTATCTGTTTGTTTGTTCGATCGTCATTCGTATCAACTTGGGAACTGGGGTGGGGTGGGCTGGGGTGGGGTTGGGAATGATGAGGGGTAGAGGGAGGTTGATGAGGGGTAGGTGAGTGTTTGGTACATATGGATGGATGTTGGAAGGGAAGGGAGAATGCTGGGTGTTGGGCTGACAGTCGGCAATCGTAAGTTCTTCAGTTTTGTATGGTACTGAGCTGTTAAATTGTTGGCAGGACACCAAAATACCCTACATATGGCGTTCTATATCCTACAAAAATATTAATAAATATAATTATAAAATATACAATCTAAACACCTACAAGAATGAAATAAAAAGCATGAGAGACTGTCGACAGTCTATCGCTGATGGACTATGCATGTGTCTCATGAGATGAGGCTGAATTTAGGTGGATGGATGCTAAATTGGGATGGAGGTTAGGGTGTTGATGAGGGGATTGTGATGGGCATTGGGTGATGTTTTTATACGGGTTGAATGAGAGTTTAGAAGGGTGAAAATGTAGAGCCGAGTTGTTGTAACTCTCTACTAACACCACCACCGCCACCGCCGCCTCCACCACCACCACCACCACCACCACCACCACCACCACCACCACCACCACCACCACCACCACCAACAACAACAACAACAACAACAACAACAACAACAACAAAAACAACAACAACAACAACAACAGCAATTCATAACCATATCCCCTTAGTTTGATCACTAAATGTTACATTCCGACGCTTTTAACAGCAGCCTCAGCTTTAGAATGAAAAAATGAAAAAAAAAACGTTATCCGAACCAGTGTTACACTTTTTAATTACATGTATGTTGGGGTTCATGTACTCAAAAATAAACTATGGCATCAAATTAAGTGAAATTGACTAATTTCTTTATATCCTACAGAAATAAGAACAAAAGAAATACATTCAGCTGGCAGAAAGGTAAACAATTAAGTCGAATAAAATACACATTTCGAAGTATTGAATGAGAGGCTAAAAATCGTACTACACTAGTTTCAAGTTGAATAAACTAATTGAGTATGGCTACTTGATACGTTGAGTATACTTACATTGTAATCAAAACTCAGTGACTGCTATTGTTCTTTATTCAATCGAAAAAATAGTTGACAAAGTGAATCTAAATATTAGGTACATTATTGTTGTATTGTGGTCTGTATAATTTTAGACCATCGGTTCATAAAAAGCATACATATGAATTTATATTAACGCAATACGCTATTCCATCCATTACGATTCAGCCCAGTATGCACCTTAGAAATGCCGGGGTCTAGAGCTTTTGTTGTTACTGCAAACACCAACACATATATTCCCAGTTCAAGCCAGGAAAATAATGAGGGGGCAACATGTAATTCTTTTAAATTCGTAACACAAAAAAGATCTAAATCTTCATCCATATTTGACATCAAATGGCCTCTAAAATTTTTGTTAACTTCATAGAAAAATTTGGATTTACATTTCCACCACCACCACCACCACCACTGCATCCCACAGACACGTGAGTATTGTGTTAGTCTAAGTAAACCAACCATCTATTCACTACCATCCTTCTTCCTCACAAAGTGATTTCAATAGCGCTTTCTTCAACAACACCATGAGACGGTATTAGTTCAAAATCTTCAACATGGTCATTGTTTACGTCACAACGCTTCAGCAGTGTGCGTCACAGTTATCTGTACGTCTTCAAACTTCAAAGACCTTCGACCACTCGATTACGTCAACACGTAGACACCTGTACTTTTCCCCGCGTGTTCTCTTTTCTGGGTCGATTCGTATTTCATTTTTTGGTATTGATGAGTTTTCGTCACATTTACCCCAATCCCCAGTAGTGCGCGTACTTGTAAGCTGCAGAATGAAGCTGTATATCAAACTAGTCAAAGGCAACCACTGCTGTTAACAATAACATAGCTAGCCTATCTACGTAACTGGATCTGTTGCGCTTCTTTCACTGTATGGTAAATTTAAAACAAAATGAAATAAAAAAAGAAGTACTGCGCAATCACACATCAGCCGACGTAGACACGCTAGTGCTTGGCGGTTCAGAAATCAAATAAGTCCCGAATAATTTTCTAAGTTCCACTTGGAATAACTCTTAAAAAGCATTGACAATATTCTGTGTGAAAGATACTCCGCAAATGTTTCTTTGCAAACTTTGGTGAAAATGTAGAATCTCTATTTTAGTAAAAACACTTGAATTAATTCGTCCTTCTCATAGTAAGGTCAAGTGCCTGAGTAATTTTAATTTCTTAGTATTGGAATCTGCTCTGTTGCTCTCCGTTTATTTTTTTGAAGTAGGTCAATTAATGTCCTTTTATACTAAGGAAGGATTCCACATTTGGAAGCGAAACAGAGAATACTACTCATCATATATACTATATAATATAATATATATATTCGAATAAATCTGTACTGATTGTATGATATTATATTAACAACCATGTAATGTATTGTAAAAGAATTAATTCCTCCATTCATTGATGGAATGCAAGCAGTTGAAAGAACCCAATAAAGATTTTCTTCAAACATATAAACGTTACCCTATGACAACAATAACATCATCATCATCATCATCATCATCATCATCATCATCATCATCATCATCATCATCATCATCATCATCATCAACAACAACATCAACAACAACAACAACAACAACAACAACGACGACAACAACGACGACGACGACGACGACGACAAAACACAACAGCAATAAAAACAGCACAAAACTAACAACAACGAAAATGACAAAAACAACAATAAAAAATATTACAGCATCAACGATAATAACACAGACAAACAGTGTCGATACGTCATAAAAAACAGCACGCCATCACTACCAGCAATTCATCAACAAAATACAACGGTGTCAAGATGGACATGCTACCATAGACCCTACACGTGTAGGGTCTATGATGCCACCAACATACCACAGTCATCGTTATTCTAGTACGGATTCGAACTAAGACGTAACAATCTGTTCCACATGCCTGCGACAGCTATATTCATAGATCTCTCGATGGATACGAGTTGTAATTAAATAGAAAGAGTGTGTTACTTTGACTAATTGTACAGGTCACTCTCAAGACTACCAATATTTGCTGTAATCTTTTCTACTCTTTTAAATTCGAACGCATTGTTCGCCCATACCAGAACAGGGTACTATAGAAAGAAAGCGAACGCTTGTTTTCATAGTAAACACACGGTTTATAGTTGAAGACAAAGCCAAAGTTGGTTAAGTAAGCATTTAAAAAGCGTAACCGAGTGGTCATCCAGCGATTCAAATATTGGTATGCGTGCGTTGTTTCTATAGCTACAGGGGTACACATCGAGAAAGGCGATAAATCTATGGCAATATTTGGAATACTTTGGAGGGTTGACATGTGCGACCACGGGAGAAAAGCTAACATGCACCGAAGTCCAAAATTAAACCAAGTTTCAGGTCTGGTGATTGACAATAGATTAACCAATTGGCTATTGTTTTAATGATCTTGAATATCCAAAACATGGCCAGCCAACATTGCCAACGATGTTAGTGTTAGGAATGTACCAATTTATTACGGGGATGTACACAGAACCAGAATGTGCTAGCTAGTTCAATATACTCCATTGGTACAATATTTACACTTTCTTTACTCCTGCGATCTTCCAGGGAATTTTCTACAGGATTTATAATGTTTTAATTACAAGTTATGCACTATTTTAGGTGAAACATTTAATGCAGATACATTCTTTCGCACCTGTCTCTCTATCAGTGTGTCGGCCTCCCCTGTTCTCAAATAGTACGACCCCTAAATCCCACGATCGTCTGTCTCTTCAGTGTGTGCGTGGATAAATTGTCTCTTTATAACATCAGGGAAAGCTCCCGTCATACGCAGGTCAGATCAAGTTGATATGGCATCAGAGGACCTGTGATGTTTTTATAACAGGCACGGTGTATCCCAGTGATCAGATGAAGGAAGGGACATCACCGACTGAGTCGAGCAAATGGTACGTAACTACACATGCTAGGTTCGTGTAGTACTAGTAGTAGTATTACAAACTATACCACTTCACAGACAACTAGTTGTATTGTACAGGGTATCTCTTTCAAACACTGGGGAGATTGTTTCATCCAGACACAAGAATTGCCCAGGAGAATTCTACGTTAACTATTTTCAAAAAGTTATAAACGGAGCGGTGTAGCAGCTTTCACAGTTTCTTTATATTTACATGCATGCGTGTCGTCTTTCCACGTACATTGTAATGACGTCTTCGTGCTTCATACCGTCATCCCCGTATCTGAAAGTTGTTACTCGTAATCCGTTTAATAGTTTGTGACAACGTGTAAACACTTTGACGAACGCTTAATCCGACGGGTTTATGTTCATAAGTGGACCATGTTACACGGAGACCGACATTTTGATAAAGAATACCGCCGCTAAAATCAGACTTAAATGGCACAGCAGTCGTGTTTTGTTCCGCTCACTCGAGCTTTCGAAGAGTTTAAAAAAAAAGTGCTGTGGTGTACACACTATTTGCTAGGAAGTAGCGCTTGTGTTGTATCGATATTTGATATCTTTAAACAACCGTTTGGCAGAGAAAGAATGCTGTTACCTTACACGTTGATCATACACAAATAAAAAGCATTGCAGATGAGATGTCTGACTGCTGTTGGCACCCAACACAATGTTTAATACGACTCGTAACGCTTTTCCGAGCATAAAAAATACCAAATTGGTCTTATTCCTCGAGCCAGTCTCTAATTTGAGCTCTCAATACGAATTGCTTTGCTATTTGTTTTTTATATTTATTTTACTGTGTATTTCAATGCCAAAAGAGACCGTGGAATTAAAACGTATGAAAAAACATGTATACAAAGTAATCCTATGCCGAACAACATGGTCACTCATCGACCGCGTGTTGTTTTTATCGACCTATATTTTTTTTCAACGTAGTTTTTCATCACTAGTGAACAATTCCTGGCGATGATAAGGTTTTTATTTTCATTAAGAAAGTTGACAGTTTTCTACTCTAAATAACTCTTAATGGCAGCTGAGAGTGACAGGTAGACGAATAACATTGCATAGTTTTTCCTCCCGCCTATAAAAGATAAAAACAAACATAAAAAGGGAACATTCATATGATCATTGCGAAATCGATAACTGTCATCGTAAAGTTCAACACCCCTTTCGACAGCCACATGACCCATGACCTCTACGCTGAGTCGGTCAACGAGAGCGAACACCATATATTGCATGGTGAATCTGAATACGATCCCCGGGTACATTCTATGCAGTTGGTATGTTATTATAAAGATATTTTAGATTGTTAGATAGTGGATTTTATTGGCGTTTTTGTTCCTAGAGTAATGCTTTTAAACTATTATTGTACCCCTTTAAGGGTGGGATTGAGACACAGGGGAATCAAATTCTATGCATCCGTGGTTCTTGAATTGAACAAATTGTACGTGCTTCCACATAACAAACCCGCTAAAGTAAATTTACACACATTCTTACGCTCGCTTTGTCATCCATAGGGCGACGTATTTCTGGTAAATAATCCCTTTTGATATGCAAGAGTTCGAAACAAGAAACCCTACTTTCTATCACAGACACTGTGTTTTCGCTATGCCCTGAAGTGGACGGTACTCAGCTCTGGAAGTCAGAAGGGTTAACTCTGTTAGAGCGCAGAAGGTCGAACACAGACAATCTTGATTTGGTGTCTGTCAAGCTTGTTCGCAGTCTTTGCCCTGTGTAGTACAGTTACTCTTAGCACACCCTCACCGAGTTCCTGGGTGTCCATCTACATCTTGTAGATTGCGATTGCGTCATTCGCAAACCATCAGTACTTCTGAACAATAAGACATGGCATATATATATATATACACCCAATGTCCCTGTATATATCAATAACGTTAACATATGTAAACAATATGTGTTTATTAGTTACATAAAAATTATTGCAGACAACTGGAGTTACCTTTTAAAAGTTTGACAAGTACGAACAACAGGTGCATAAACATGATATAAATCAGGGTTTGTACGGAATATTATGTCATAGTACACGCGACAATATATATATGTATATGTATATGTATATATATATATATATATATATATATATATATATATATATATATATATATATATATATATATATATATAGTATAACTGTGTGATCACGACCTATTACTTAGTACATTGTTGTATATTGTGCAATTCGCGCCAATACGTAACTTCGTCGTTTTTGTCTCAATGGCTATGAATAGCATCACACAGTATAGAATGGACGACATGTTATCTAAGACTTGTCAAACTGTAGGGTGTCTGATAATACTAGTAACTTAACTCAGATCTTTACCTTTGTTTTCCAGCTAGTGATATTTCGTAATTACCATAATTGGTTTCACCGACCAAAATTATTTTATATACCATTACAAGTACGCACTTTTTGAGTGGCATCTTCTTGTACTTTTTTTTGTGTGTGTGCTGGGAATGACTCCCAGCTGTTTTATTTCTACAGACGAATACACGTAGACACATGACACATTTCTACAGAATTCCCGTACTCTTACCTCCAAAGGGATGGGCCGCAGGAATGGGGTCTCTTTTTCACTGACCTCAGGTTGAGAAAGATATTCAGGATGGTAAAAAGTAAAATCCAAGCCCTTATAATTATAAATAATTGCAAGTAAACAAATCTGCCTTTTATGTAACTTGTTAGGCAGGTTTACAAAACCATGTAGTATTATGATTTTACATAAAATTCATGATCGCGTCAGAAAATACTAAGCTTAGGTTTTTTTCATAGGCTTTAATGTAAGAAAATATGTCCCCTTTTCTTAGATATGGTATGACAACACATAATATTCACTGTATACATTGCGCGGAGTCTTCCCCTTACCGTGACGGTTCCCATGGAGTCAGTCAGTTTTATCTGTCTCTTTGAAAATTGTACTAAATTAATGATGCTAGCACGTAATTGCATATCAGATATATTTGATAACAATGATGTAATATATACGCTTATTTCATAATTTAGTACTTCTGTTTATTTATTTATTTATTTATTTATTTATTTATTTATTTATTTATAAAACGGCAGTGCATCCAGTATGTGGGTTTTCATGCAATTGCTAACTTGTCGGAAAATTAGTTTATTCCAATGATGAATCGACCATCAATTGTTTTTTTACAGTAATGAGCAACCCATTATGTATTTCGATTTCCTTTCGTCGGTTCTAGTTTCTGGACGAGAATTGCAGTCATACGTAGACAAATTTTAAATGCACACTTTGTAGTTTCTTTGTCGTACGCACCATGTACTACATCTCGTCACGCCATGTGTTACCTAACGAGCCGTATTGTTGAACGGAAATTCACCCTTCACAACTATCCTTTCAAATCAGCCAACGAATTG
>NC_135563.1:10439650-10492150 GCF_964340395.1 Glandiceps talaboti | reverse complement strand
ACATGCTGGCATATCACAGTTTGTGTTCAAGATTGTGTATAGAAGCTAACACCTCTGATAGTCACTGAGCAACATTGACACGATCGCTGTCAACATTTCCGCGGAAAGTCAATAGTAGGCGATTAATTGGCTTATACACCTGTGAAAGAACGATGTAACCATGACGATGTTTAACCAAAGTGCATTGATCAACCTTTTACAAACTGAACACCTAGGGAGTGTCGTTTCTGTTATTAAAAGTATAACTTAACAAGTTGTGTTCAGAGTTTACTGGGTCATATTTCGTCCCCAGGCTTTCTACACACTCAGGAGGAAAGATATTGAGAGAATGATATAGTAATTATATATATAATTATATATATAATTATGTTATAATTATATGTAATTATGTTGTAATATATATATATATATATATATATATATATATATATATATATATATATATATATATATATATATATATATATATATATATAAATCTAACATTTAGCTTAGCTTTTGTAAAAACATGTCATTTGGTTCATTCTTGAATATTGTAATTATGTTGTAATTGTAATCACCGTGGCGTCCAAGAAGATTGCAAAGAGTAGGACCCCATCAAACTTGCAATGATTAAATAGTAATGGTATGTCAAAATAGTGACGTTCATTCATTGATTGGGTCAAACCACTGTACACGAAGGGGGAGGGGGTCATATCTAATGACATTATTTGAAAATGACTGACAGTTTCCGGCCACCCGTAACTAAACATGTTGTTTTGCATTGAGTAATTTATCATGACCTCACGCTTGGGTTGTTAATAGAGGAAACGGCGAACACACAGACATCGTAATCGAATATACAAAGTTCAAAACCAGTGAAAACATCAGGCGTGAGGCTTATTATGGTGAGCAGGGCTAACTCTTTAACATCGTAATCAGATTGGATTGTTCAAGCCCCAGTACAACTGTACCAGGCACGCTATTTTTCAAAAGTCCCGTTCTCATAGATAAGTTTCAAAGACCATATTTTATTACATGGTTTTAGCTGGCAAAGCCTTGTGATAAAACCTCATGAATATCTCACGAAGTTGCAATTTGTTGACAAACAATTTCCTGCTCCACAGTTGTTTACATACAGACATCAACGTAATGAACACACATTGCAATAAACGATTAGTCAAGGCATAATTCAACTTCTCAGAAGAATGGAACCGTTTTCACTACAAGTTCGGTAAATTTTTCATCGGCCACAAAAAAAGTGAAAAATAACGAAAACTTAAAAGAACTTGAGCTTTATAGTAGAATATGCCAGGAGAACGAGTTTCAAAGTTCTTCAAATCTTTCTAAACTTGCCATGTGTCTTGCTTCTGGTCCTGTTAAAAGAATGGTAAATTTTGGGCTCCACTGTCTTGTTAAGGAAATAAGCAATCCGTTATTTTCCCATAATGCAGTATTTGGCGGCCATATTGGATTCTAAAATGGCTTAATTTTGAGAACATATTGACTTGTATTAAGAAAAAATGTACGGTGACCCTGATTTTTTTTCCTCGAAATTAACAGAGAACGGGTGGAGTTTTCTTGAACAAATTAACAGCTACAGTTAAGCAGTTCATTTCCGAGGTACATTTCACCTTAAGGCACCCATTAGTACAGTAGGAATGTAATATGATGCGACACATTTCAACTTCAAGAAGAGTATAACATATCCAATTATAATTTAGAGTGTAATGCTTCAAGAAACAGTGGTTATCGAATTTTCCGATGATATTGTGTACTGATGATGCTGGTCTTCGTCAATGTGTGTGCATGCGAATATATTGATTGAATTCAATGAATAGACTTGGATTGAATCGGCACCGTGCTGCAAACAAAAGTTGATTTTTCCCGCCTGGTAATTCTGATAGACACCGTACGCGTTGAGCCATCAAACACTGGAGACAGACATATGGAGAAACACAAGGGAACGTTGATGGTGACAATAGACCGATACTGATTTTTACATGCGAAAAAATGAGACATTCTATATGGTTATTAGATTTGGGTTGTTTTTTTGTATTAAATTTGTCACCTGCCAAGAATCGGAAGTAGATTCTGTAAAATGGGCCATCCGTTGGATAGTCATGACTAAAACATTATCTGTAATTACTGTATTTAAGACGAGCTCTAAACCCAAGATTGACAACAATAGATTGGATTAGGTAAGCAACAGGCTTTACATAGCCTATGGCAACTTGGAAATTAATGTAAATAATTCAGGGCTGCAACGAAATCGTGAAACATCATGGCATTGAATTCTTTTTTCCAAAACGAGTTCTAATTGCGTCACTTCCGCCTACGGGCGCCGACGTTTGGATAGACGCCAACACCAATATCACCATGAGTAAAAGTGAATGATACCGATACATTGGTCTTGTTTTACATTCAGGTGAGTTATCTTTCTCACCAACCACAGTTGAAACCAGACATACATCGGTGAAGTTTTACTTACAGAATCACAGCAATATTTGTGCAAATGTTTTTTTTTTTTGTTTTTTTTTCGGGGGGGGGGGGGTTGCTGATATATGTTTAATGCAGATTCACAGCTAATGGTGGAGTCTATAATTCCAGTCTGAAAAGTGTCAAAACAAGTTTCAGAAAACAAAGTCGAATAAGTTTGGCGGGAAAGTAGTACAATTTCAACAGCAGTCCACAAAAAACTAAAATTCGATTGACAGTTCCTAAAAGTTACAGAGAAAACAAAAAGTTGGTCAAAAAGTTTGGAAATTAACACAATTTCATAACACCAATTCACCACAAACTAAAATAAAGTTTAGATGAGGTGTGCAAAATGTTATATATAGTGAGTACACTAAGTAATTGTATCATTCAAGACTAAAATTAAGCCGAGAAATACAAATTAAATAAATTAGAAGAAAACAAGAAAGATAACACAATGTTAGTAGCAATTTACAGCTACCTAACACGAAGCTGAGATATACCAAAAACTTGCAGAAATAACAAGAAGTTTGTGAAATTATTTTGGCGGGCAAGTGGTTTGTGTTGCAGAGTTTGATATTACATGACGGCATGAAAGTATGTCAATTATTCTTTTTTTTGTTCTTATGATACACCACACACACCACGGCATGCAAACTTAGAGCCAGTTGCCTGCATGTAACATATGGCTAAAAGGAAAACGATTCATTCAAGTTTTATCGGACAAAAAGATCACAACTATTGACTTATCGGCTTCTGGAAAACCTACTCCTAAATGCCAATCCCAACCTTTCCATTATAAAGTCGAACCAGGGTCTATCAAAACTGGGGAATAAACATTCCGGTGCAAAGGTACATAGTAAAATTCACATTACCATTTGCCCAGATTAACTTTCCAACTAAGTTAGTATCAAGCACTATTTGTCAAATTCGTACATTTGTATGTCACATAAACTGCTCTCTTGAGCATGCTTGATTCGCAAAACGCTAGTGGGGAATGTAGGTCGCCATACTCATATCCATAGTAACGGAACATTAAAAGCAGCGACACAGACTTAAAAGCCGTGTAAATACAAACGGTAATGAAATAATGATAAATATATGCCAAAATTAATGACACGCTGAAGTAAGTGATTTTGAACTCTCAAAGTGTTTGTTTAACCCACCACTGCTAATGCCACTATGTACTGTCAAAACCCGCCATGTATCATCAAATTGCAAGCGACAGTTTGACTGAACGCATCAGGTAAGAAATATGCTAAATTTGATTGTGGAATACACTTTGAAAGCTTGGAAACTGTCGATTAAAAATATCCGAACATTTGAACAAAAATTAATCAAAATTTATTAGTTTGATGGCTCAGTTAGGAAAGATTGAGAGAAAGGCCTGTGTTAATCAAGAAGGTGGTTTAGTCGTGCTTTAGACGCATGGCAAAATGTTCATGTTTCTCTGTCTTGTGTCACTGTTTAAAACGACTTAAAATGTCAATTGCAACGAAACTTCCTGGGGGATGTAATTTTAGGTGTCTAACTAGCAAAGCATTCAAACCAAAGTGGTTAAGTGAAACGGCAAATCGGTCTAAGAAACTGAAAAATAACTGCATGAAATTTGATTTTGATGTCCCCAGCCGAAGAATTTTTCAAGACAAGATCGCACGCGCGATTGAATTCGTTAACATTTAAATTAGGACTCAAAATAAGTGATTTTGAACTTTGAACTAAAATAAATTAAACTGCAGATCGAGCAACATCTGAAACTTTGTTTTACGGGTGTCTAGTAAATAAAGATTTTTGCAAGGCCTCATTATTTGATATGCAAATTAGGTAACCATGATGTGGTTTTTGGTTAAAAGATGAAAAACCAAAAACTACAGGATGGATTGACTTCCTTAATGAGTTGGTCTGAAACTGATACGATTACTCAAATTAAGATAAATCTTCCATATGCAAATTAGGTCTGAAATGGAATTATTGTCATATTTGCATCGGCCAAGCAGACGATATTATGCCACGAATTCGTCTAACGACGGTTTTGGAGATTTTTTTATTTCCAAACTAGCTTTTAACATATATAAAGAAAATACTTCCCAGTATAATTGTTAGAAAGTTTGGGTTTATTCCATTATTTTACCATGAATAGATGCATAGGAAATTTGACCTTTGTGAGTTTGTGCCACCCTTTAGTGCGATATCTGCGCAATAACGTGCTCATAAAATCATACTTCCTAGAATTACAACTTAGAATTTTTTGTGTGTAATATAATGCATCGTCGCAAACCACAGCCTCTTTTACGGCACCGTCCAAAACGCGCCGTCTCGTTATGTCGCAGTGTCGCGGAAGAAATAAAAGCTCTGGTTTACGAGAATGAATGTAATGGCACTGTGAAGCTTAAGATTAAAAATAAAGATGATACATGCTTTAACTATTAAAATATTGCCCCTCTGAAATAACATTTTTTTGCGATTTTCTATGTTGGCGGTCTTCGGCCTCCAAAGGATATATAATACAGTATGGGTATGTATCCAATACTTGTATGCAGAAAAATCGAGCAGTAGTAAAGTGTATCATAGTCAACCCTCTTTTAACGTGTTTGCCATGCCATCAACACCACTTTGACAAATCTCATCACTTCAGCTTGTCATTGTATCAATGAGATCAAGGGTTAGCCACTTCTCAGACACTTAATCCGTGTCTGGAAATTCAGGAAGTGGATATATTCATCAAAACATGAAATGTATACCGATGCCTGGTGAAATACAATTCATTCGTCTCTGTCTATTCGTCTGTTACAGACTATTAAGAACACTCAGTGTGTGAAGCTATTAGTACTATGAAACAACCGACAGCCGAATCCATATAAAGGTAAGCGTGTTGCTGACAATTTTACCATATTTTTTTAAAATCCCTTTTCTCTTTCAAAACATTTTTATAGTTATAGTTTCAATTTGAAAACGAATTTATCACCACCAAGTCGAGTACTTTAGAGCATCTCCGTAGGAAATTCTAATTTGTCTGTTTCGTAGCGTATTTTGACAAAATAGCAACTGATTAAATGGCAGTTCGGTAAGATTTTATAATGGACTTTTTCAGTAGATATTTACTTTAATGTCTACGAATCGAGGATGAAACTGTTGCATTGTGTGCCGAATTGACGTAGCACGTGTTGCTTGTTTGTTGCATGGTACATATCAAAACTTGAGTCTGCAGGGGACATTCGGATTTGTGATACATGTGTCAGGCCGTGCCGCGTGTTTCCACCCTTTCAAACGTCAGTGTTTACCCTCAAGTCTTTAATAGCTGACGTGCTATAAGGTCCAGTATTGGACGATAAAGTAAACAACGGGAGGAGTTACCCACAGTGAGATGAAGCAATTGTACTGTTTAAAAATAGATACCACGAGATCATCAAATATATATAGAATATAATTGAATTTGACTAATCTACGGTTTTTGTCGGTGCGGGACAGTGTCATAGCGAGTTTTCGTCTGCTATCACTCTCACTCACTCACTCACTCACTCACTCACTCACTCACTCACTCACTCACTCACTCACTCACTCACTTACTCAAATTATATATCATTTTCAGACATTAGTAAACACACTAGTTGCTAGACGTGATAATGTTGCATGAACTAATCGATATCTTGTTTGTCTTAAAACAGTAAACCTTATCAAGAACGAACAATACTAATCGGTGCACCTATACGCTATAGAAAAGCAAGTAATGTCTTACTAAATCAATGTCTGTATGTGGAAGTCCCATACAGCAACTGTTGTAAAGAATCAATGTTTAATTATACCCTTCGTACTTTCTGCTATGCTTGTTTAGAAATCAATTGTACACTCCAAGTTAATTACTTTTTAGTGTTTCATTCTAAGAGCAAAGATTAAATACAGATCTGCCTTAGGCAACTTGTTTTCCTGAGAATCGATACAATCTAAGAACCTTTGAAGTTCCTCATCTGCCAGGAGAATCAATGACTACTTGTAAGGGAATAAATCATTTAATCTCCTTCTTAATTAGATTAATCTTTTTCGGATTCACGGACAGGTGAACCATTTGAAACGAGTGGCAGGACTTTGACATTGTTTGTATCAGTAACAGTTGTCATTAGCAATATTAGGATAGCACCCTCGTTGTTAAAACTCCCCGCTACCAGAAAATGTCGAATCAAAATAATCTATTTTACACTTTAAATTTGCCTACCATGGACAAAATCTGAGAGAGAGAGAGAGAGAGAGAGAGAGAGAGAGAGAGAGAGAGAGAGAGAGAGAGAGAGAGAGAGAGAGAGAGAGAGAGACAGAGACAGAGACAGAGAGAGACAGAGAGAGTGACAGACAGACAGACATACAGACAGACAGACAGACAGAGCGCGCTGATGTGTTAAAGGCGTATTCGTGAAATCGCGGGCCTATCGGCTATTAATTAATATCTACAGAATGATTTTATTAATATTTTATGATATTATAAAAACCTGTTTCGCCGACACATTTTATTTTGTACTATAATAATAAATTATCCATAACGGTGTCTTCAAAGGAATATGAATATGAATAATGCATTATTCATCATACACTGGCGCTAAGGATTCAGTTGAATTACAATGTATTGCCTATAAATACCAAGGTACGTACTTCAGGTGTTTGAGATGACTTACCTCATGCCTACATCGGATAGCTAAAACCTTGTATATATATATAACTCGGTGAGTATCAATCTGCTAAGACAGTGCTCTATACCGCAGTGGCAGAGCGTAATAGTTAAAAACTATATATATATATATATATATATATATATATATATATATATATATATATATATATATATATATATATATATATATATATATATATATATCGTTTCGCCGATGATTCGCTGAGTAGAGGGGAAAAGAAACAAATGGTAGTTAATAGCTAGCTTGCTTAAAAACATTTCAAGATTAAAGGTAGCTTATCACCCCTAATCCGTGGTACAATACGGCCAGTCAATTATCAATTTTAAGTTTTCTTTATTAACCTGATATTGGTTAATTTAATGCTTGGAATTTACCACGGGTTGCCCCTTCTCCTTGATTCCGTGTTTGACTTTTACAAATTCCTTGAAGAGATATCCAAGTACTTTAGTTAGTTATAAAAATGACAAAACTTGGGATAATAGGAACGAAGGATACTTAATACACGTATCTTCTTGTGTGATTAAGAACAGCATACATGTAACAACAAATAAAAAATTCAAATGTCTTAAATATCAACATTAGAATTAATGCGCCTCGGGCATAGATTTACCTGAAATATCAAATTTCTTGAAATCTCTTCGAGTTTGTTTCTGGTCGTTTTGAATTGATAAAATTCAAGTATGATAAAATACATAGGGAACTTTTTGCTGGTTAAGCTCAAGTGATCGGGATGTATCGCGACAAAGATTGCTTCAAATTTCATCCAGCTTAAGAACAGGTATATAGGTATTAAAGTGAATATAATTTGAATCAATATCATATCAAGAAGCATTATTTGAATTTTGTATGTCTTGATTCAGGCCCTGAACATACATAGATACATGTTTTGCATATATAATTGATTCATTGCATATTAACGAGACAAATTTGCATAAAACACTATTGCTTGTATTTTAATACATACTATCATCTTTGCCATGTGTTGGCTGCGAAGTGGTCTTGTAACTATATGCGTGGTCGTTTTCTATGATCTCTCTCCACCATATAGTCAAATGGCATTCTTTAGCATGACATTCTATTCTGTAACCACCAACAGTAGTAGTTTAATGCTATTGGTGTATTGAAATAAACATGATGATGTCATCGTGTTCTCATGTGACTTCCTTTAAGACTGGAGGTTGAGTTTGTAGTAAACTGAACGAAGTAACCAATTACAACTGCCCGTCAGTGTGTGATAGATTACTACTGACATGTGCCGTCCACCATTTCCCGGCAGGATATTTAACTAGATTTTCAGTAGCATTTGTCCATTTGACCATACGTGGAGAGAGAGAGAGAACGACCACAAGTATAGTTACTGGACTAGCTGCGAAGCAATGCAGTCACATATTGGGTGATCGAGATAGGCATTTGAATTATCCACTGTTATTGCAATATTCATTATATGATAGTACTTCTCGATATATATTGAACCATAAACCAAAACACTTTATGCATACATGAACCATATGCTAACCATTGATCTCTGACCATAGCGATGGTCGTATAACTCCAACAATCTACTAGCTCTTCCATAAAAATACGGAAATACCAAGACTTTATGACGTCATTTACATTTTATGTGACGATTTTACTGAGTTGGATCGGGGAATAGCTATTTGTTGTTACAGTAGTACTTTGACCACAGATTAAATCAAAACATAATTAAATAACTGCACAACGAATGTCAAACTTTAACAAATGCGAATAGCTATTGATAACTAAAAGTTGAAAACTGGAAAGGGGAACACAACTCCGGGAAATAAAGGTGTGTTCGTAAACTTTAGGTTCAGGAAAGTCATTTCATGATTTCACATTGCATTAATTTCATGTATGGAAAAATAAGAGTAAACTGTAAATATAAATATAAGAATTCCTTGTGATAGCTGGAGCCGCTACGAATGATTCAAGGTATCAAGAGTATCTCAATATGAAACAAAAATAAGCGCCAAACATCATATGTATCAATGGCAGGCTATAAAAAGCCACAAAGTCGCATGACCTTTAATTTCAAAGCACGATATTATTCACTTCATACAGAATGTCTTAAGAAAGGCCGAGAAGATGTAACATTTATCTCACAAAGACACAGTGTGTGGCTGATTGGTATTGAAACACAATATGCTGCGTTTAAAAGGGCATTGGTTGTCTCAGGCTGGCGGCATATGCGCGCCTTGTGTCCCATGCTACGAAAGCTTTATAATAGCCACTTTCCAAACAAAACTTTGTTTCTGAAATGAAATTTACATGGTTTACAACAGATTCCTTTCTTCACGGGAAATCTGGCGTCATGCAAATTGAAATTCAGCGTGGTAGTCGTAACTTTGGATGGGTCTTAAGAGTGTATTTCAATGCATGTTTTTTCAAAAACAAAATATAACCAAAATTTTAATATACTTATCCAGACATGCGCATCAGACGAGCAATCAACTTTAAGATATCGTTGGAGATTTTTGTTCCACGTAAATACTGAAAACTCGACTTATTCCTTGAAATGATCGTAACATCACACTACAGACAGATTTCATTGACAGATTTATCTTCAATTCTGATGCCAGTGACATATTGTGTAATCGGATCATTTATTTAGTTTTCTACTCCCGTGTTTCTCCAAGCAAAACAGAACAAGTCATACTTAACTCAAAACAAGAAGGTCAGACGGGAAAAAGGTTCAGATTTGAACTTTTCCTCTTAACGAGAAACCTTTCCCTTGCAATGGTTAACCCAAGACTTACAGTAAATATTTTGGCTAGCAGGCAAAAGTAACACCCCAAATACGAGTATTCACAAGAACAGAACGGCGTTGTTATCATTGTTGTACGGTACAGAGAAATAAGCCACCCTGCATGTGAATGACGTAAACGTAACAGATAAAACAAGTCAGAAGTTATAAAGTAAATATTATTGTCTGAAGAAAGTTGATAATTTTCTGGCGGGATTATATACATATTGTGATTCTTCACAGTTTACTACACTGATAATGTAACAGTTGAAGTGGCGGGAAAGATGATTCAGGTCAAACACCTACTAAACAAAAACTGATTATGTTACAATAATTTATGCTGTAACAATCCTTCAGTAAACAAAACTCGAAGACTTAACTTTAAATTTATAGAATGATTTCTTTGGAATAAACAAGTCCTCCCTTGCTGAGTGATTTCTTTTGGTCAACAACTTCGCTCGTCAGGGTGACAATATTTGCAGTGAATGTACCTCGTTTTAGATTTATAATACATCCCTTATAAATCCTGTTTGACCGTGGCACCCAGTCGAGGATGTGTGGTTAAAGTGGCCATATGGATGAGGATTGGGTATACATTTTGGATTTTTAATTTATGAAACAATTTTATCATAATTATGGTTTCCTATTGAAAAATCAATGTGAAACAACATATGCCAAGTCATTGTTTGTAACTCAATAAATTGCAAAAGATTAATAATTGTGTAAAATGTTGTAAATTTGCCCTTTTTTGTGTCAATTTTGCGGCAAATTCCGTCGTGTCAGATCGAAAGATGTAGCCAGACGTTATAATTTAGTAATGTTAGTAAAATAGTTGTTAAACTGGACAGTAAAATCACAATGGTAAAATGTAGCAATGCAAGTGAGATTTTTGTCGAGTCAAACGACTTTTTGTTTCAACTTAACCGATTTTCATTGTAATGCATGACACCAGACAGGAATGTCAAAAAAAAAGTTTGCTTGTCAAAACGAGCGACAGTTAGACAGCCAACATAGATACCCGACTTTTGACCTTACTTGGGTTCTTAATGTTCGTCGGTGTTAGGTTCATAAATGAGGCAAGTTTGATTTCATATCATAAGAAGATATAAAAGTAGATCACTGTAATACTACTTGGCCTAACATGACATCTGATCCGAACGGTTGACGGAAATTTACGATGAATGCTGTGTCATTTATTTTGTCAGGTGTGTACACAGAAAATATCACGTGATCAAAACGGAACATTGGGGAACTTTTGAACTCCAGTTTGCAGCGATAGTAAGTATACCTAACAAATTCTGCCTTTTAGTTCACCCACAAACACCGTTTTCGTGATTTCTCGGAGCAATCATTCTTGTTGTTTAAAGTTAGGGTGGAGTGGGGGTTAAAGTGTACCAGCACCGTCATAAATCCATAAAGAATGATTTAAAGATTAGGAAAATTGTAACTGTTGTTGTTTTTTCTGCGACTTGCAGCTTGTCAAAAAAGAGAAGTGTTTTGGGGGACAGATGACATTCCATGGGTATATCAATTGGTTATGTATTTGCATAGCTGATGTAATTTCTCTGTTCCGGTTTTAGGACTTAATGAGTACATTAAGATCATCGTTAAAAAGATCATTGTTTTAAAGATCATCATTAAAAGTCTGGGATGTGGGGGGGTGGGGGGGTGGTGGTATTAAAGAAAACTTTGTTCGTAGTTTGTTTCATCTAATATACTGATACTTCCTCAAAAACGGAATCTTTCCCAGGTCAGTATGAAAATATAACAAATTCTACTGCCCGTTTCATGTTAGTGTTCACTGGCTCTGTTTGAAATACCAACACACTGGAACCAATAACAAAACTACATATGCTACACTTTAAGATATCAAAATTGGATGAATTAAATACAGTTTGCAACACTTTGTCTAAATAATATGAACCAATGTACCACAATGCAAACATGAAATACAGACATCAAAACATTGGCGTCCGCAAGTCTACATCTACATTGATTAGTTTATTTCGTTAAGACAAAATGTAGCAAATAATTGCGAGCTTGCCAACCTAAAGTGTAGACGGTGTCGTTATTGATTTCTGCGTGGTTATATTAAATAAAGCCAGTGAACACTAACGTGATATGGGCTGAATAGTAATCTTGTCTTTTATGTGGTGATAGCGCTGGTCTCGTTACAGTCTTGACAATCTATTGTAACTTTATGGGTTAGATTGATGTGTGGCAGATGGTAGGCGACTATTTTTGTTGTTGTTCTACTCGACCCAGTCATTACTCTTTTTACTGATAGCGTCAGGACAGTTTACTATGTGACAATTTCCCCATCAATATTTAAAAACAACTGTTATTATTTCAATATTATGTATATAGACCACCCGTAGTGATTTATATTAGAATATCACTCGCCTTCTTCTTATTCATTACATGACGTTGTTTTAAACCTATGCCACATCTGCCCGACATGTTTTACGACACTTAGATCTTTAAACGCCGTAAAATGGTATGACCTCTGTACGGTTAAAGTCCAACTTTATAATACTTATTTCGCGAGCAGAAAACTTTTTTTTATTTTTTTTAATTATTTTTAGAATAGCATTTTTAAAATCTCTGTTTCACATATACAGTGATATAGGTTTATAACCAGACTCCTAACGCGATACACGTAAAGATGACCTACAACCTTCAATACTATACTACAACGTATACTTATCTTTGACTAGAATAATTTTATAAACTTAATTTGACAATACTCACCGAATGGCACTTGGCTCTGACATTGTTTGGGATAAGCGATAATATAATTTAGCATAAAAGGTATTGAGAATATTTTCTAAAGAAATATAGATTTCACCGTATATGTATATCACTGTGAAAGTTAGTGTCAGGTGCAATTAGTCAGATACAATGCGAGAGAAAAAACAGCAATTTTTTTTCTGTTTCGCGAGACTTTGCACCATGTTTCCTATCGTCTTCTTGAAAACCAGTTCACAAATAAACACCTCGATGTTAGATTCATTACTTCAAGCCACGTTTAACGTATCGACACGGTGTCTGATAGTATTCACTTCTGTCAGAACAGTTCAACTCGAACAGATTACAGCCAGACCGTTTTATAACACAATCGTTAAAAATACAGTGTAAGCACACGTTAACAACTATTAATAACTCACATGAACAACTCTTGTCCACAACATAGTTTTAATTTCAGATTCAATTTAGAAAAACATAAATCGCAAATCATAAAATCTTCGTTTTCTATACTAAGCTGATATAGAAAACAGTTAATTGATCAACCAAACATAAACCTCCCGTGTGTCTTATAAAATTACTTCACAGCTATCGTATTAATAGGCACGATGGTGGAGTCAATTTACTTGCCTAGAGTGTACATGATGTGTCTATCGGGTCTACTGGACATGCTGTCGTCAAGCAGGCCGAAACTATGCTTCATGATTTATCGTTTGTAGCGAAGGGTCAGGGCCAAATATTTGCCTCGATGAACTTTTCAATTGAGTCAGAAAGAGCTGTCACTTTCTCTAGATTTTAGTATCATGATAGAATAGTTGAACTCACGATGGTGACGTTTCTTGTGTTTAATATCACCGTTTTAAATTTTACAATCGGATTTTGCTACTGATGGTACAGTGCCCGCATTTCCTGTTACACTATATATTCAGATGTATGTATGTATGTATGTATGTATGTATGTATGTATGTATGTATGTATGTATGCCTGCCTGCCTGCCTGCCTGCCTGTCTGTCTGTCTGTCTGTCTGTCTGTCTGTCTGTGTGTGTGTATGTATGTATGTATGTATGTATGTATGTATGTATGTATGTATGTATGTATGTATGTATGTATGTATGTATGTATGTATGTATGTATGTATGTATGTAGGGAAAGTGTGAGCATATACATATTGTAGAACATCGTGGTTCAAGTATTATTAGTGTAATGTAGGGGAAATGTACACACATTGTAAATCTTACCATTGGCCTCATGGCAGCCTTTAGTAATCCCAATTTATAGAGAGAAAGTTTCTCTGTAAAGAGATTCAATTACTGTAACAAGTCGCTCAGCCAGGCTACTTTGGATGTTTTAACGCGAACATTACTAAGTCGGTTACAAGTGCTAAACCAAGGGTATGATTTAGAATTTGATGAATATCGTTGATGTTCATCTCACCGACTGTATTTTACTCGGGGTGAAAGGTCAGCTTTCAGTGTAATAAAATTAGCCATGATAAAGCCGAAGGTTTATTGAAATATTCCCACGGTACTAATGAAATGATATATTCTGTGGAAGGTTGTCATTCAATATAACATCACTCAATCAATCACACTGCATAAAATGTATCAATCAATAGTAAAATATCTTACATCAAAATAAACAAAATTCAACCAATGGTAATTGCCTCCTGCTGAGTTTCATATTTTCAAAAAAATAGGAACTTGACTCATGAGCACCATGTTTAGTGCGAATTCCAGGATATAGTTAATACTATTTGTATAATGATCATCGCCGTTTGCAAGGTTTTTCCCCGTTGGCGTTTTGTTTTGTTTATCAGTTCATCAAATTCAAACGGACAGACACATTATTACATCACCTTTGGAGACAGTTCAAATGCAGTTGATCATTGTATTAAACTTCTGATAACGAGCAGAGCTAGCTGCAGATGTAATCTTAAAATTCCATAGGTTTCTGGCATGCGTATGTTTCGCGTGAACCATCACATAAAGGCATGGTCTACGTTTCGATGGACTGGTAAAATCGCCAGTCTGATTTATTTATTCATTTGTGATTACTTTTTTGACGGTTTGCCAACACAACGCTAGACTGAAATCTGATCGCCTGACTGTTAAATCTCGCGTGATTACGTAACATCGTTTTCATCTGAATGACGCCTTATTCAGATAGAAACTATGGAGGCAAAATGATAAAAAAACACCACAAATAAATAAATAAACCAGAATCGTGACGACTTTCTCAGTCTAAGTTTTAGGTAATTACTTTTGTTACACTTAAAAATGTTAAAATCGTGTCTGGCAACGAGTAGAGCTCTGGTCAGGAATTTATGAAAATGAACTATGACACTCTGTGGAAAAAAATAGAAAAAACGCTAGGCTCGGTTACCGAGCTTCCATATGCATATTCAAGCACTCCCAGCTTATGAAAACAGTTTTACACAAAACGATGTTGTAGGGTGTACTAAACATTTACATTTTGTTCACTGACTTGCCTTGCGGTTGTGGCACCTGTGTGTCAGGTTTGAATGACATCGGCCATTGTATGTGATGTAGTTTTTTTTATACGGACGGACTCATGGAGTCGAAAAATTTGTCCAGGTACAGATTGTAATGTTTTAAATTGACTAGCTTCTCGATGCCAGTGAGAAAACTTTAGTCTGTCGCTAAGGCAACGTCTGAAGATTTTTCTCCTACGTAATATCACTGTGGTAATATCAACGAAGTTAAGCATACTATTCACAAATTAGGTTTTTTTATCGCAACGAATAAGCATGAATTTGGAAGTAGAAAAAAATGAATGATAATGCTTTCATATTTTAGCGCGTCTTGTCGTCTTAATAATGTCTTCCGTAAAGATGATTTATATCGCTGCTAGTGTTTGATTACGTCACAGACGTTAATGATTCCGTTTACCGTTGTACAAAAACCCACTTTTCGCACAACTTCGGAATCCCTTTAATAGTATGTAGCACGCTCAGTGATTTAATATCGATAATAGACTATTCATTTAAAATGTGATATAGGTATTCCCCACAGAAAGGATATCTCATTTACATTACACAAAAAGATGTATACATCGTTATTGTTCTCTTTCCATGTTCACCATTTAAAATCGTGTCTCAATGAATGAACGGAATTTTGGTCGATACTGTACCATTGTATAATATTGTACAGATCGAACATATATAGCAATATGCTATTCATACAGTGCACACTGTACGATATTAAAAAGAAAAATAATAATTTTTAAACCGTGAGTGGTTAATTCTAATCAGAGCGAGCAAGGGAGCGAGAGTGTGTGTGTTACTATTTGATTTCACGCTACGTTGGCGATAATGATCTCCTCTTGTTTTGAGTGTGTGTGTGTTGTTGCGTCAAGTAATTTAAAAATGGTTTCAGGAAATCAAAGCCCTTAAGTACATTGTAAAATAATATTACATCGAATTGATTCTCCGTGCAACCGCAATGGTATCTGTTTTCATTAAGACTCTCTGTATTGGTTTTTACTATTCAAGCACGTCTTCAAACGTCAGAAGCAGTCATTAGCATTTGACCACAACGATGTTACTCGGCTGCACCACTCGTGCTTTTAAGATTTATTTTAGGTTGCAAATAATGCAAATTGATGTTTTATGGATTTTTAATTCAAGAAGCATTGCAAATATATTTTTAGAAAAACATGTATTTTGATATTAGGGACGTCGCAAGGACGGGGACGTGTCAAGTTGTTAGCGTTAATGCTTCGAATATTCACGATAGAATGGCAAATTATATGGAACAGATATCAAACATTAATACATATTATGAGCTATTACCATGGTAACTTAAAGCTTGTTCCTTTCATCACTTAATTTTAATTTTCAAACTTAATTTGTATGAAGGGGTATCAAATTTATGAAGAGTGTGAACAGCCAAGTAAACAAAAGCATCGCGAATTATTTGTTAAAAATAGGACAACTTTTTAAAAACCGAGCATGCGCAGATGTAATGTACCGTTGTATCATTTTTAGGTATAGCATATAATACAGTGTTATACATAATCTAGGGATGATCGGAAAGATATAATTATTGCAAATATTGGCTGTTTATTACAAGTGGCGGTTTTAGTACATGGCAGAGGTGATTTTTAGTACCGCAGAAGTGTCGGTGTTTCTACAAGCATACGCATCGGCAGTTATTACAAGTGGCGGTTGTACATAGCCCTACTGCAAGGGTTTCTGTAACCTTGACCGTGTGGTTTACAAAAAAATGTGATAATCGATCTACTGTAATATCAACCGTGACGGAATGATACAAGGTTTCCCATAATGCACCAGAATCAAGATGGTGGGTTTTCAACAGGTGTTCGGGCTCCCCTATGTTGCAGACACTTTTGCCAACGATGACAAGTCAATTTGAAAGAAATCCATCAATTTTTCTTGATAAAAAATTCCGTCACAGTTGACGTTATACAGCATGTGTAGCTGTTGTCACAGAGAGGAGTTTAAATATAGCGGTATCTTTGCTGTAGAAAGGAAACCACTCACGAATATAGTTGAAATGTCAAACTTGATTTTGATTGTATTACTTGACGGAGGACTATCATTAATTCAGTCGAAAGTTATCAGCGTGGAAAGCGTCTAAGTGACGAGATGTCGAAGTTAATCTTCGAAAAAGTTACACATATGTGCTCAAGTTGAGTTGTATTGATGACCTGCTTGTCTCACGGGATTTAAAACGTTAGTTTAGAAGCACCATGTGAGGTGAAAATAGCCCGGCATATCATTTGTCCGTCTTACTCAATTCAACTTTATCGAATATTTCAAATTGAAATGTCCACTTAACACTTTAATGAAAGTTAAACCACGGTACGTACACCAAAAAGAGTAGCCATTTAACACACTGCTAAGCATTGCCAAATGGAGTGTACGGAATTATTGGAACTCTGCCCCACGGCATAACAGCAATACGTTGATTAAGAGAGGTACACGATATAATTTTACTAATTGAACAACTTCTAGCTATTGACTAATACCGTGTGCGTATCAGCTCAGACTACTTCCTAGGCGAGTCATTTAATTTTGTTCTTTCAATTGTGAAAAACGAAACAGACAATTTGACATAACATAATTTGTTTGACCCACAGGAAAAGTACAGCTACAGGCCACTTTGTTGAATTGCTGTGTCGATAATTGGAACAAGCCTTCGCCAGATAATGGTAGCATCACATGAGATGAAGACTCGCCGGGAGGTTTGGCAAAGATAGAAACTCGGTTCGCCAACGGTGAATGAATAACTGAATAAGGGTTGTTTTGAGAAACGGCAGAGGAAATAGGTGATCAACTATGGCTAGTAACGATTCTAATGTCACTGAAGACCCATATGCCGGAGTTTGGGGTGGACGATCCGACGGAGCCCTCTCCGTTCTCGGTATTGTTTTATATGCAATATGCGCATGGACTATATTTGGAAATATACTCGTGATTTTATCCCCTCTGAAGAATCGCAGACTTCGCACGATCAGCAACTATTATATTGTTTCACTCGCTGTGGCCGATCTCATTCTTGGAATCACCGTTCTCCCATTCAGCGCGCTCTACGAACTCAGACGAGTGTGGGATCTAGGTGTAGTTTTCTGTAATATTTGGGTGTCATCGGACGTGATGTTCTGCACGGCTTCCATGTTGAATTTGTTTGCAATTAGTGTGGACCGTTATATAGCTATCTCCGACCCGTTTTCGTATCATCAGAAGATGACGAGAACAAAAGCGGCGATCTTCATTGGTGTGATATGGTTCGTCTCGCTCTTGATTTCATTTATTCCGATACACGTCGGGTGGAATACCGCAAACGGTGAGGTCCAGAACTACAACAATGTTTACCAATGTGAGTTCGCTCATGACATTGTATTTAGCCTTGTAGATGGCATTCTTCTCTTCTTCATCCCTCTAGTCATCATGATTGTCATTTACATACGAGTTCTTCTCATCGCGCGGGAACAGGCACGCAAAATCAACGCACTGAGCGTAAACATCGGGGTCAAGAAATCAAACAAGTCAGCTGTCGACGAACACAAAGCTACCAAAGTTCTTGCCGTGATCATGGGATGTTTCGTTATTTGCTGGGTTCCCTACTTTATTATCTTCACTTTCTTTCCATTGACAGACCAATACGTGTCCTACGATCTCTTGTCGATCTTCCTGTGGTTGGGGTACGTCAACAGCACGTTGAACCCGATCCTGTACGCCCTACTCAACAGCGAGTATCGTACAGCTTTCAAACGGCTTGTCTGCTGCTGTCTGAAGGAAAAGCGTCCTGGATGGGAATTCACTTCGGATTCAAGCGACACCCCGCGTAAGAGACGACCGACGACGATTTCTGGTGAAATAACTATGGGTGATAGAAACTAAAGGATTCAAACATGAAACCATAGAGAGTTTCTGTTCTTGTTGCTTTAAACGAGTTAACGAAATCTTCCCTAGGCTACTTGTTGTAGGAAACTGAAAGAAGGCGACCAAGGAAGGGGCGGCCACTTTTGTGCATTCTTAACATTCCATACCTGACATGTATATTTGTATTCCTTAAAGACAATTTCGAGGATCTTGCATATGTACAGGTGGAGAATAGAAGTAATTTATGAGAGATTTTTTTAGAAGGATAAGATTGACATTTATACTGGCGTTTTAAAGGTAGCATGCGCCCATGGACCAATTTCAGTGAAAATCAACGTTGTTCAAATCTGTCTTAAACCTGCCACTGAGATATTTCTTTCATCAAATAACCAACTATATATTCATTAACAGATTCATTGAGTCAATTACTTACAAAAAAGACATGTTGTATCTGAGTGTTAAGTAGAGGTTAATATAAAATGAATCAATGAATCAACGAATCAATGAATCAATGAATCAATGAATCAATCAATCAATCAGTCAATCAATCAATCAACGAATCAATCAATCAATCAATCAATGAATCAACCAACCAATCAATCAATGAATCAATGAATCATAAATAATTTCTTAGCGCCAGATTCCAAAAGATAAGTTCTGTTCGATGGCGCTTGAAAGGTTCAATCCACACAATATGCTAGTTTGAAAAAGATGTGCTTTCAATTTGTTTTTAAAAGTTTCCAGATTTGATGACAGACGAACTCCTTGTGGGAAGCAATTCGATTCCAAAGTTTTGGAGCACGGTTTGAAAAAGCACGGCCGTCATACGTCAAGTATATCGTCTTGAGCGAAAGCTTGCTTTTGAATCTGTCGCCATGTTTAAGTGCACTAGTTTGCAACTGTAGTATTGTTTTTCGATCAGACACCGACAATATATTCACTGAAAAATGTTAAAAACCGTGACAATCAGTAGTCGATCTTATCCACAAGTATTGCAGAAACAGGTTGAAAACATGATCGACGTTGAGGGCGCCAAGTTTTAGGTGAGGAACCAACAATCAATTTGATCTGATTTATTGTACCATATCATGTATACAGCTACAAGTAAGACGTTCACCTACCGGTGATTCAATACTGTTCAGGGTGTACAATATTACGAGTAACGTACTGTATCTAACAAAACACTTTCAAAAAAATGTTCAGTTGCATCTAGTACAGCTTTAACTGGTTGTCCTTTTGAAGTAATACAAGGAATTCGGGGGAGTTCGCCATCTTGTTTTCAATGAAATCGACATTCTTTTAATTATATTTTCCACCGAAGTTAACACAGTGACAGTATTCGACATCCCTATTGGATACTGAAATGGTGGGATCATTTTTACCTTTATATTTCAAACATCTGTACGGTGACCTCCGATTTTTTTTCTTCATTTTAATTGCGAATGGGAGTGATGTAAAAACAAAACTTATTTTTTTTTATTTCCAAGGCATACACTACCTTAATATTGATAGGTCTATAATCTTATCACCGTCAATACGCTAATTGTAAATAATGTACGAACTACTAATTTTTTGGACTCGACCGGCGATGCCCATATGAAAGGGTACTGTAACATATTGTATTATTTGTTTATACCGTGATAGTTATTTGTACATAGATATTTAGATATTTGTACATAGATTTAACATTGTCAGGAGATAACATATTTTGTATATTTTTGTGTAATGGCCGTGTTAATATGCATATTTTTTTTGGTAAAATAATTAAGATGATATTAAGAGATGTAGATTCGACTTATTTTTTACCGAGGTGGCAAGGTGACGAGTGGGAGTCTGATAATAACGTAGTCGTTATTTTGAGTACAAGACGTCAATTTTCTTTGTGAACCCAAATTTAAAGTTCATCGTTGGATCTCAAATATTTCTACACGTTTTCACAGATTTGATCCACAGGGAGCTGTGACCATTTTTAAATGCAATTATCCCATGTTTTAGAGCTTTACTTTATAATGACAAAATACTTTTGAAATGTATTTTTTGTACCAATCAAAGATAAATTTGTATATAACCGTTATTAGAACGAGTACACGAAGTACATGAAGATCGTTAAAGTGTAAAAATAATGCTTACAATAGTTTTGTAATTTGATTTGATCCTAATACGAAGCATATTTATTTTTTATATAAATTATGGTAAATTAATGTTGCATTGCATTAGTTGTTATTATAGTATAGGTTTGTAAACGACATTGCACCATGTATTATACTGAAATATCAAAATACTTGTATATTGAAATTTGCCCATGTCTCGTCTTTGGTATGGAAGTAGACCTACCTACAGTGTGTGAGTGTGTGTGTGTGTGTGTGTGTGTGCGTGCGCGTGCGTGCGTGCGCGCGAGTACACGTACGGACGGACGGCTGGCTGGCTGGCTGGATGTTGTAGGCGTGGTTCTGCTAAATGTGACCGGTTGTTCCAGTGGAATGTAACAAATATAATACTTTTAATACACGTCACGGGTTTATTTTGGATCATCACAATTCACATTGCCATGAGGTATGTCTGAGAATGGCAGGAACACGGATTGAAATCATTTTGTCCTGTTACGTAATGTGCACACGCTATTCTTTTCTTCTTACTCCTTCTTCCAACTTAGTCTGTCGTTGCTCTCTTGAAATCCAATACTAATAGTTGAGGTATACAAACGTGCCCGTAGATGGCGCTCTGTCGGTCTACGCTCCACGACACCACCATGAAAGTGGCAGACACTCTAGTTTACAAGATTGGAAATAGGGAAAGAACAAACATCACCATGCAATCAAGCTCTGATCAACGAGTGACCGAATATTACAAGGACGTGCAAAATACACACATCGTGAATCTTTACATTTCCCCTCAGAATGAAAAAAAAATGTTATTTTTAGCATTTGTATAAGTACGACACGAATACCAAGCTAGAATACGATGACGGGAGAGGGTGGCTCAGTCTAGTTATGGATACAGGAGCGAATCCAGTTTTTGCTACACTGTATCCTCTTCCCCAATTAATTGTTTTTGAGAAAAAAAAATTTGAAGATGTCTGTATTATAGTGCGATGTCTGGTAGGAATGGGATATTTATTCCCTATTATATTCAGCTAAGGAGTATTTTAAGAGAGTCAGAATCTGTGTGTTTGAAGTGAGAGGTTTTCCTTGAATAATTTACTCGTGGTACCTTCACTTGTGGCAACAGTAAATTGAAAAAATAATAATAATCAGAAACGCTCTATTCATATGCCTGCCAAGCTACTTGGTGTATACTCTGAAAATGTGAATGCTTACTTTACTTGCGTAACACATTTTGATGTGTGATTTTATATTTGGCATACGCATATCCAACCTTGAGAGCAGGAAAACATTGAAAACAAAGTAAGCTATATTTTTATCATAGGTGGCGCTATAGCCTTGGTTAACCGTGTTTATTATAGAAATTCTATGAACTATAAACATCGGGTTTCAAAATACCGATAAGCGGTCGTTGGCTGGCTAGTCAAACTTGAATGTTTATTGTACTGTACATGTATATCTAAGTTTAGACCGTCAAATGTCATTGTAGAGAGTTTGGTCACGTGACACAGTTTCATATTATCCTTGGCAGTCATGACCAAAGTTCACAGCCAGAAAACACTATTTTCACGTCACAACCAGATCGGAAACACATATCAATACATCCTCATCGAGTCTTTTTAAAGTCAGGAAATTTACTTCAACGGCGCATTACTAGGATTACGATTCTCAATGGGATATAAAACAGTTGAGTCTAACTAAATCCTTACGACGACTCGACTCCCCTGATAAGGTATAACACCAATGCGAAGACCTGCTGATATTTTCTTAAAAAAAACCAAACGCATGTCCCTACATCTTCACGTATAGCATATATATGACACAGTCGGTGTTAATTCCTTCCCTGGTTGGGTACAAATGAATACACGTCAGCGTTGGTTTCTACGTAGCTATATCAAGGTCGCTGGGAGTCGAATATACGTTCTCAGCCTGCAAAGTCCTTGGAATCCAGCGAAAACTATAACGAAACATATTTTTATATGATGACGTTGTGAAAAGACCCAAATTTTAAACCTACAATGAGAACATATATTGCTAAATGACGTCGTACGTAGACCAAGAGTATCAAGTCACTAAATTTACAATATTAATGGTCTTGCATTTGAGGACACATTTCTAGACGACGACGTCGTACATAGACTAAGTCACGAAGACTTCAATCAGGGCACAGCAGGTTTGTAAACGACTGCAAATATTACATAGACATGGTCACGAATATTGTATAACGACACATACTTCTAAATGACTTAGCACACTGACAAAGTTACGAAGATTGTCATCAGGACAGTATAGTTCTAAACGACTTAGCACACAGAGTCACGAAGACTGCAATCAGCACATATATTTCTAAACGACTTAGCACACGGACAAAGTTGAAGAATCTGGTCCTGTTGTCAATCTCACAAAGAATACAATCAGGACAGTATGTTTCTAAACGACTTAGCATACGGACAAAGTCACGAAGACTGCAATACCGACATATATTTATACACATACTTAGAGCATAAATTCTGTTCGTTTCCTTAGATTCAGAATGCAAGGCATTGGTCCTGTTGTCAATCAAGTACCAAAATTTTAAATATTCATCTCTGTTTTATGAAATAATTCCTGTCAACTGTGCCTTATCAGGTGCTATGAAATCTAGGCAGACACTGAGTCTGTCACAGCAACAACAAATATTGATTGATCATACGAGACTGAATCACCTCGACCGTGAAGTTTTTAGTCATTCACGTGTATGTCTGGATATATTTCTTGTAAGCCCCGTCTTTGGTGGGATCTTTCTCCTATTCCCAACTCTCGTTTCGGCATTGAATGTGATTACATGTAAAGATCTATATGACATCCAGAGTCAACGAACATGGCCGTCACGGCGTTTGATTTTCAGATACGTCATCAGTTCTTCGTCTTCCGCTAAATACATATAATACTATGTGTAGTTTCTTGGACTGAAGGACGGAGCGTTTCTAGGTTTGGAAAGGATAACCATATAGCAACTTGGATAATGGACTCTGAAGGAGTGAAGAAACATTAAACATTAAGGCATTTTGTTCGTACTGTATGCAATCTCATGCAGGGCAACTTCCACGCAGGATACTTCAGATTTGACAGGTGGAAGCCTGATGATTTTTCGAAAACCCACTAAGAAAGCCCCCCTTCCCATTGATCCAGAGTAAACCTTTCAAAACACATGTCCTCTCGAATAAATCCGTTAATTTAAGAACTAGAGTTCAAAGTCGTGAAACCCTAGCTCTCGTTATGGCTTCGTTACAGCGCTTAGTTTTCGTTTCATCAGCGGGAAAACACACTGTTCTGACTCGCGAAATGACAATTTTGAAGTAATATGGTATCAATAACACCCCTATGTATACGCTGTTTTCAAAATTTTGAACAAACGGGACCTCGTGGATGTTTGTTAGTACAGAATGACACAATGTATTAGGAATAATACAATGATATGAACTTGGGAATAACATATGTCTCCAATCTCGAACTCACTAGTAGCGTTGTCTCTCTCGAGAGAAGAAAACATCATTAGCGGTAGTAAGATTTATGGCTGATCTATTCCATGATAAATGGTAGTCTCTTTTTTTACACTGAACGCGAGAATTTGATATCTGGTTAACCCCATATGATTTGTATTGTAACAATTGACAGGATAACTGCTGATTGCGACTCGATGGTGCATGATGAAGCGATAGTGCGTTGTCACCGTGACGAAAAAAAAGTGGTGCAGCGCCCTCAAGCCATGTAACGTCTATTCTCCCGCATTTGTTTTTTCAAAGTTTTTTTTTTCGTTCTTCCATGGATCGATTCTCCCTAATATACATCCATGGTTCTTCTTACACGACTAAAAGTTAGAATTACCTGTGCGTGAAGTTTCGCCTTCTCAGGTCGACAGTCTTTTTAGAACTGCCCTTTTGTTGGTTTTGCCACTAGGTGGCGTAGTGATGTATGTGTTATGTTCTTGCAACGACTAGGTCCGTTCAAGTGGCCATAATCGACTCGGAGAGAATACACACATTCAGTGCTACCCAGCGAAGTCCCTCTTTTGTACGTAACCTACTTGTTTCCATCTGCGTTAATTGATAAAGTCACAGGGCCTCCTTTAAAAAAAGAAAAGAAAAAGAGAAACCCCGCAGCAAAAGTAATATTTCGGAAATGCCCGAATACTAGCGGAAATGGCCGATACCTATTACACGGTCATGAGTTACATAGAAACCTAGCAATGCAAAGAACCAACATACATGTACCAGCCTACATACATTAGCCCAGGAGTAAGAAAACAGCAATGCTGTCCGCGAACATGACATCAATATTCAATAACTTCTGATGAACCATAAAACAATACAATTAGTCAGGCATCCGGCTACCTGGCAGTCACAAGGGGGTGCTATAAAGCGCCTAAAACTTGTGAATTTGACGAGAGATCAGATAGCGAAAATGTCGTATTCCAACAATTAACACCTAAATCCGGATATGACCAAAATTTCAATACTATATATTTTTTTTAGTAACACTGATATTCAGATGCGATTAATTCGATAATTCAAGTCTTCGCAGGACCATGGTCTTCATAATATTACATGTGTCATGCATTTGACAACTGGAATGTGTTTATTTTCGGGACAATATTTTCAAGAAATGACGTCATAAATACAATTGAGTGTAATCTTTCTCAAGAACTTTGAGAAAGTAAATCACTCATACTATGTTCTGTATTTTTTTCAGTATGCGTTCTCTACTGATTTCTTGTGTCCGCAACAATTACAGTAACTATATGTACCATACCTTCGGTCAGTAATAGTGACGTCACGATGGTTGACAGGTTGCACCAAGAACGATAAGTCTCGGAACTTGTAGTTGACCGTACCTTTATTCTGCAACTGCAATTATACACACAAAAGTTATACTAGTCTTGTGTAGCCGTCCTGGCTACGTCTGCACTTCTGCCTTAACTATAATAAATACTATAAGATAACATTAAAAGTAAAGGTAAGATACAAATGACAAAATAACTGGACACTGAGATGAAGTATGTACTAACCTGCAATTATACACACAAAAGTTACACTAGTCTTGTGTAGCCGTACTGGCCACGTTCGCACTTCTTCCTTAACTAGCCCGCCGCGCATATTTATAAGGGAAAGATTAAAGATATGTAGAAGGAGGGAAGTGATTGGGTGTTAGAATTTGAAAATGGATGTTATTGGACGATGGAAAGCTAGCAGATGAGTCCAGGTGACATGGTGAATGTACACAGAAATGTGATTGGATGTTAGAAATAGAAGATGGATGTTATTGGATAAAGAGAAGTTAGCACATGAGTCCAGGTGTCACGATGAATGTACATAGAAATCGAAATGAATATTTTATGAACAAAATAAAGGAACGCGGTACGATAAATCACAAAACGAAACACAAAAGGACATCTAGGCAGACACAGAAGTAAATAAGCTAAATACAACTGTGAAAATGATACTAATGAGAACTTTAGTATCTCCATATACCACTTTCCCACACTGTGTTCACAGAGCTTTACCTTGGCACGGACCTAGAGCAGCACAGAGACCTTTTATTAGCAAACTTGGCCTAGATACGAAACCGTTGCTTTTATTAGCAAACTTGGCCTAGATACGAAACCGTTGCTTTTATTAGCAAACTTGGCCTACTTCAACCGATACAATCGGTTGTGTATGACGGATAACAGATAACAGTGTATTTTGTAACAAACCGCAATTCGTAATATCGCGTACGCCTCGTGTATAATATAAGTTCCGTCTTACTGATCATACGGATTGGTTCTGTATTTTAAACCGAAATTTTACATTTTAATATCGGGTTCCCGGCAAGATAGGAAAAAAAAGAAAATATTTTCCACTGAGAATTCATCGGAAATATCAGATACGTGTACATGCATAAGGCAATGTACTAAGATTCTATTAAATTTCCGGTAAAGAACCGTGTGTTTCTTTTGCCCTTGGGGGAAAAAAACGTCAGCAACGTATGTGTGTTCAGCAAAGGAGTTAACCCAAATATAAAATAAGACGGTAATGAACAGATCTTCTTGTAGAAACGTCTCCAAATTACAAAAGAAATATAATGGGTTGAAAACTGTATCAACGTGCTTCTAGTAAATTAGGGATATCTTGTGATCGTTTATCACCATGGAAACACAGCAGCCCGATATGCACAGTCATGTTCTTAGGAACTTGCACGTACGTTTTCCAAAACATAAGCTTACAACGGTGACAACAAATACCTGATCTGATTCAACGGACTGGGGAATGTGTGTCGTCTTTCTGGAATCGTATTTCTTGTCCCTCGACTCTTTCTGTTTAATATTTTTTACTCCCCCCCCAAGGCATAATTTGTATACTGGTTGAAATAGAATTTTTCTAGAAGACAAATGTACAGAATACATGATTAATACGAATACTGCAGTCGATATGACGAATTATATAGTGAATGTAATTGCGTAGGCGAAACAACTCATCCCGTTCTATCCAGTGTCATTACCAAAGGAAATTCCTCTTATCGCACTATCACAACAACATGAATACAAAAATCGCTGAAATGAGACATAAAGAAAACACATTTTGGACTTAAGTTATTAATAAAATAGTCACTCTTGTGATACTAATAAAAACGCAGAATGGAAGATGTCACAGCATGGTATTTCCGTACCTATATACTCTTCACAACATATTTCCAATGAAAATTGCGCAAATCGGAACATTGGTTTATATTCTCTGAACGCACTTCCACTGAAACTTTGCTCAAATTGGAACACTGCTCCTGAATAATAGCATGAATTCCAACACAATGAAATCGGCACACCATGTTCATCTCAAAGATTCTAAAATCAGTGCTCGCAAATTATTAAATGGGCATCGCCAGTCAGGCATAGCAAATTGCGAGTACAAATCAAGACTTAATAACAAAGAAATCGCGGGATGTGTTTTGTTGAATTTGCACAAGATGTGTAGGCTACTCAAAGGAAATTGACACAATTCTATCTATTTCTTGGTGGAACATTTCATTTCATTGAGATTATGCAAAGGCGGCCGTCCCCTCGATGCAACCGAAGCGTGATCACCACATAATCCAATGATAACGAAGAATTTGCAACATTCATTGCATGCGTTATTATTTGCTGCTTCTGAGAATACCAACTAATTCAAGACAATTGAAAATAATTACCTAGAGTCAATACATTACATCTACTGATACATGTACATGTACATGTGTATATCGCGACTACCTTGATGTTAAATTAATGTTGTTTTTTATGATGAACGAGAGAAGATGTAGTTTTGCACCTGTTAATATGAACTATCTCATAATAGTGTGGTAATAAAACCGTCCTTTTAACACCAAGACTTAGTGTGTTCGCTCTGTAATAAAGACGTCTTTATATCGTACCATTACACTTTATTTTGCATTGACTTAGGCTTCTTTCCGTGGTATAAATACTTCTGTTCATTCATTCATTCATTCATTCATTCATTCATTCATTCATTCATTCATTCATTCATTCATTCATTCATTCATTCATGCTGTTCGTTCGTACGTTCCTTCATTCCTTCCGATTCATTCATTCATTCATGCTATTCTTTCGTTCGTTCGTTCGTTCGTTCCTTCCTTCATTCCTTCATTCATGCTGTTCGTTCCTTCGTTCCTGTATTCCTTCCGATTCATTCATTCATTCATTCGTCGACGTCAAAAATAATCCATCCATCCATCCATCCATCCATCCATCCATCCATCCATCATCCATCCATCCTCCCACCCACCCACCCACCCACCCACCCACCCATCCATCCTCCCACCAGCCAGTCACTCCGTAGTCGTCGGACGCACCTTTTCATCGAACACTGTATATTATATAATGTTAGTTAGCAATTCTGGTCGTAGATTTTAACGAAGAATATAAGAAAGTTAAAAATAGTTACGAAGAAATCAATAAATTGCACGGGTCTCGTATTGACAATTTACAATGCAAACCAGGTACTAGTTTTACGATGCAAAGACTGTCAAAAAAGCTTTCAAAACATCTTATATGCAGACGAGAAAGACGTATTGAAAAAAGAAAGATAACCACACAATGATAGACTAACAACAATCGGAGACAAATCTATACTTCTATTCTTACTTCAGCTGAAGCGCCATACCATCGAACAAAATTACAGAAGGCTTGTCCTTCTGTAAGCTGAATAACAAGCAGACGTCTTCTCTCACCACATAATGCATCATTCCTCTGAATTAGACTGTGTGGATCTAGCCCGAAAAGCTGTTATACTTTGAGTAGGCACTTGAGTCCAGTAGTGTTGAAATTATATTTTGTTCAAGTGAAATACGAGATGAAAAAACTCGTCTTTAAATACATTAATTTTTTGAAAAACGTCTCTTGCGAAATGATTTTTTAATCCACCGTTACACAGCGAATACCTCTGTGAATATTTCATGAACGCGTATAGAATATAGACTGAGTTGATCACACATGCAGACAGCGTTTCCTCTTCAGATTGTTACAGGCATGAGGAATTCCCACATATATAGAGTACAATTTGAGATGAAGGATTTCCAATTATACATGCACCATTTTGTTCAGCGTACATCGCTCTTAATAGCTTTGGTTCTTATGTTTAAACCACAGTACAATGACATGACGAAACTTGGAGACTCTAAACAAGACAACCCCCACCACCCCCAGCGAATCAATGCTGCCTCGTCTCTGTAACATTAGAGAAATACCAATCAATGATGTCTTTCTACACAGGAATGAGCAATCAGTGATGTCGGTCTATACTTGAAGGAATCGTTCTAAACGGGAATGGTCAAGCAGTGAAGTCGCTCTACATAGGAATGACCAATCATAAACGTCGTTCTACTCGGATTTATAAACAAATACTAGGTGCAGGTGCAGGGCCTAGGGGTATTGCATCTTACAAAACACAGCAGCTGCTAAGATCTTGGTTCATTCAACTGAAACCTTTTTGTTGTCAATACAAGTCATTTTTGACCTTTCGTGACACCTCCTACGACACAAACACAAACACAAACACACACACACACACACACACTCCCGTTCTCTCTTTGTCTCACTCGTTCTATCTCTATCTCTTCATTATACTATACCATGTATACAATAGAAGTTGCAGTAAAATGGAATCTACGCGGAGGCGAGTGGGGGTAAGGGGGGGGGGGGTAAACACGAACTATTGTGTTATGAAATTGTGCTTCTTAAAAAACTTACTACACGGCCTTGGCATCCTAAACATGTATTATTCATTTCTGTGAAAGTGGGAAGTTTTTCCCATTTAAGACCGAGTTGTTAAATGTACGATGTAATGAAGTGAGAGTCGATAGTTTATCGAGCGAGTGCATTTGTGTTAGCGCCGCTCTATTAGACGAGTCAGAAAGTCAACAACTATTGGTTATGTGTCACCCTTTTTTCTAATCAATATTTTAAGCATAGCTTGTCTCAGGTGATAGATGCAAATTAAACCTGTACTGAGAGCACGGGGAGTATATGACTCTTTCACACTCTGAACATTCCACATGCCAGCATAATGCGATTAGCCTCACCTAAGACAACGAGGAAACGAAGCCTAACTTCTGAGTCAAGCCAGACAAAATTTTAAGCTGAAAGTACCAAAATATTATAAGCAATATCGTTCTTTTACCAAATAATGTTTTGGCGGGAAGATATTTGGTTAAAGAAAAAATGTCGTCAGCGTTAAGTACCGACATGCGTTATATAAACTTAGTCTGATACGTGCCATGCAATATTATGTGCTTTGACTAGACGTTGCTGACCAGGCCTGAACAAATAATTATGTGGTTCCGGTTATTCAACCCCACCTAGATTTTCACTGTCGACCCTAAACTTTTTTCTTCGTATTCGAGAAAAAAAAAATCGCGAAAATTGTGAAGTCTCGCAAGAAATAGTGGATGCGAAAACTGACATCAACTGAATTTGAGAAATAACTTTAAAACTGTTCAATCTGTAATGGCTGTACATCTGATGGGAAGAAATCAATAACACAGAGACCATGTCCACTAGACACACACACATGAAAAAAAAAATATATATAAAAATAAAATAAAAAATGTACCTACCTCACCTATTCTAAAATTGAGAGTAATCGGAACAACCCATTGCAATTTTTCTTGTTAGGCCTGAGTGTATCTGAACTGGAACAAAATCGCGGACTGGTAGATTCAGAAAGTGATAACCGATAAATTGGATAACTATTAGTTTTGGTGAACACTTTTTTTGGAAACCATTATCTAAAAAAATATATATGAAAAGAAATACGTGAAACGCATTAATGGACACCTTTGATTCTTACAACATATAGCAAATGACTTTTGTATGCGTTATAGCAATACCGCTGTCCAGAAGTATAATACGAAGCGGTAATACGTAGGTGTACAGCGTCTTTAGAATCATTCTAGCAAGTAAAAGCATATTTTTCCGCTGAGGCTTCGGATGTAGCCGTAAAGGTGCCCAGGAGTTTTACAACACGATTCCGAGAATAGACTTCTATAACATACAATTAAGACATATATTTACAAGGCACTATAGAACATTTAAAATAAACAGCGAATTTAGGAGTTTTCTCTGATCTCCAATTTGTGTTTTAACGTCTGAATATCGTTTATCACCAAAAAGGGTAGGATGAAACACTATAGGGGATCGTGAAATCAAATAGAATTGTTATATTTTACTGTATTGACACGCACATATATAGTACAGTGTGATTGATGAGGCCTTGACAGTAACCACAGAAGCAATACCCGACAAGTTAGTTATTTTACAAACATACGAGCTCTTACACAATATTAAGTTTTGAAAATCACACCTTTCTAAAACTGCAGAGACGACGTTTCTCATTCAGTCTACTTAACCCTGTCAATCAAAAGTAACCAAATATGTCTATCTTTCGTTTACCTCTCATCACCGTGTAAACACAGCCAATATTGTACACAAAAAATATGTTGTCATTGCATGAAAAAGATAAAATGTGTGCGAAACGGCCGTATTTCACACTTTATCTCCGTTAATGAGAACAAATGGAACTAAAAGTAGTTCTGATAAAAAACGGTTTTCGTGATCGACCGTTTCCCTGTGGGCTTAATCATATCAACATTTCCTCTCAGTGTACAATTATACTCTTCAAATATGTTCACGAAGTCGTTCCTATTTTATTTATTTCCGAGTAATTGAACACAGAGCGATTTTCATTACATTCCAGATATTGCAATAAGACAAACGGTGACTAGGATTTCACGACTACGAGCTTTATTTACGTCACGTGGGTCTACCCAATAGGCAATGATAAACGGTAATAATCATCACCACCCGCGGGTAGGCCATCACGATTCCGCTCTACGGAGGAATATCAAAAAAAATATCAAAATATCAAAAGAACCAGATACTTTGCATAATCTCACCAAATGTGTCTCCTTAGGATGCATTGGAAAGCTTATGAAATGAATAAATTACTTTTAGGTAGTTGTACCTACCTACCTACCTACGTACGTACGCGCGCGTGCACACACCCACTCACACCCACACGAGCGCGTGAACTCACAATTGCAAACGCACGCTCGCACGCGCGTACACGCCACCCGCCCACACATGACTACACATACTCACTCTTCCTTGTGATGCCTAATTTTGAATATAAAATAAAAACAAATTATAACAGGATTAAAATCCACATGATAACAAGTACAAATTTTGCATTACTAAAAATCAACCCAATTTAGCAAACAAACATTTAACATACACATAAATATTCTGGCAAAATAAATTTCAAATCGTACTGGCCTAATTGAAAATATAAAAAAAGTACAAGCCTTTAATTCTCATTAATTGTTAATATGGTTATATTTATGATAAGGTTTATTACTAAATGATATCACCTTTACGGCAATATTTGGCTAATGTGCGGATATGACGTTTTTTTGTGAGATGATAGGTGAACTGAAGCCTGCATGGAAGAATTTGTATCCGATGCGTTGCTAATTACCTGTCGAAATAGAGAGAGAATGTTTAGGTGAGTGAGTAACATGCTGATAGACATAGGAGGAGATATATATATTTCTAAACGTCTTTGCCCCATGCGAAGGCCATCATGTCTTCGTACACGTATTCTTGAATCTGCTACACATAGTAGCTAGCTCAGATGAATCATTAGTTCAGATGCACTCATTAAAGCTGAATGAAATTCTGTGCGCCGAGGTTGGTATTGTGATATTTTCCAGCAGTTTACATGCACTCACGAAATAAAATCCCCGAATGACAGCTTTTACACTGTCGTGATATACGAGGTAGCCACCGAAATGATGCGTTTATTGAGCACTTAGCGGAAATTCAACTGTTTGGGCGTGATCTCAGAGGGCCAACGTTACCAGCAGGTACCACTGGGGTTTTACAGGCGAACACCAAAGGTGCAGAGGAAGTTAATGCTTTATGCGTGATGCAATTTGTCTGATCGATGAACTGATGATAGTGTAACATTTTAATATTTGACCTTCATACAAATTGAAGCTTTAAGAATAGTTTTAAAGAAACTTGGGCTTAAAAAAGAAGACGGTCACAGTAGCTAATGTTGCTACTGGAAGATGATACCGAGGCATTTATTTTTTAGTTTATATATTCTACAGTTCAGCAAGTCTTTTTTGAATATCAACGATATGCAAATTATATACGATAAGACACGTAGACCTGTAGCGACAACTATTGTTCACGTGCTGGGCGCATGGACAAAGTGACGAAGTCCTACATCCAGTTTGATCTAGTTGTTTTATTTCATTATCAAACACCTTCGTAGACGCTTATAGGTGTGCAATCATTTTAATCGCTCGTTAATACTAGTTGACAGTAGCGCCAACAACGACTCCTCCTTTGGTCGAGCTGCTATGTAGCAGCTTCATCGGCTCCCGCTTCCGGTCCAATGTTTGCCATCAGTAGCGACCATGTTGAATTTGCCACATCAACCTACATGTCTCAAAAATATGCATACATTATATTCTACAGTTTTCAGATAGTCTGCAACATTGAGAACGCATAACATATCATCAATATATCAGTATGTTTATGGCCCAAGTGCGTTTGCAGTGGAAAAGTGCCATGTATATTGACACTATGAAGATATTTGCATGCCACCGTCCTGTTTTACACAACGTCACTCTGCCATGTTGTTGCTTACATCCAATCAGAAATCAAAATATGGCCGCCACTAGCCACTGGTGGCAGCGATACTTATGGTATTTCAATGTGTAGGGGCCTGCATTATTACGTAATACGTAATATTATTGAGAAAAGAAAACAGTAAAAAAAACAGATTTTACGATCTAGAAATCAAGAAAATAGGGAAAATTCAGAGCAAAATGTATGTATCAAACACCTGTTAGCATTTGAGATATCATTTGTACAAAGGTCACATTCCGTATATACCCAACCTGGCTACATCGTTGTAATTTGACACGATGGTCATACTATAAACACAACGTGACTTGATGTAATATGGGTACCAGGAGGCTTAAACAACATAATATATGCATCGTGTGACTTAATCAAACAATCAGCTTCCACACGTGGTATCCATGAAAAATAATGAAGTTGATAAAACCGAGTTCCCAGGCTGAGAAGAGAGAACGCTTGCTGGTTTCACCACCCGGCCTAATACGGAGCCTATATAGAACAGATGCATGTAAAATGCACGCCTCTAGTTGTATACATCTTGTTGAAAACATTACCATTTTCATGGAATAAAGTGTTGAGTCTAATAGACAGCTGTTAGATCAACTGTTCACAGAGCTGACTAACCTTGAGGTGAAAGAGAAGGAGCCATAAATAATGCAACTATAGTCACTGTATTGGTTTTATTTGAACTTCTATAATTGCGAAATAGTACACACTGTAATGAACTCTGGCATATACAACTTACATCTAAACGTCTTTATTCAACCTAATAGTCTATTCTTTGTACACAAAGATTGATGTGCACGTTAACGGCAGGATAATGTCCTGTCCACCTGATGTATCGATCACCTGCAGGTAATGAAGATGTGTAGTTGATGTGTTCCGCCCTCTTTTGTCGCACACACGCTTCGGGAATATGATAAAGTATTTATTTTTCATATCCATCCACGCAACGATTATATATTTTTTGTTAACAATACAACACACAGTTTGAGAGACAAGCGTTGTACTTAGAGCATGTATTAGCTTAGCAAACGTGAACACTTTCCTTTTTTATGATAATCTAAGGATTTCCTAAATGGATCATGCATTTCAATGTTATTTCATTTCTGCGTACTGCCTTTAGGCGCTGCCCATTTTCCACAAAATACTTGATTTTTTTAACGTGCGAATCAAAACAGATTGAAGTGAACCACTTGAACAAATAGTTTTCAGAGGGAGAAATATGTGTTTGGCAGAGAATGAACACTTGACGGGACATCCGGGTAGTTTAAGGCTATCCTCCCATCCATCAATTTGATCATCCATATGAGATAACACGAACACATCTATACACACATTTATATATTCGATAGCTATCGGCTCTTCATCGCTCAATTATTCATTGCCTCTCGGTGGTAATGGAAAGCGTTCGCTTCTTAAAGCCAAGTATGTGAAATACTTCATTCAAGAATTCATTTTTTTGGTATATAAATGTGTTACTCAGTGAGAATTTGTATGTATGTATGTATGTATGTATGTATGTATGTATGTATGTATGTATGTATGTATGTATGTATGTATGTACGCACTATATTGTATATTGATCAAAATAATATTACAAGATGTGTCAACAGGGAATGCATCGTAATTAACAGATCGATATCGACTTGTTCTTATCTGTGTGTTCTGCTGGGTTGAAAATAATACTTTTATAAAAAGTTCATGAAATGTGATACTTTGTACTATATAGGCTTGTAAATTGAGAAAAGTATAGATCTAACTCCAAATTCAACAAAAAACGACTTGATTCCACATTAGAACATCTTTTACATTTTTATCATTAACATGATTACCAAGTACAATAAACTTCAAACTCGAATTTGTGTATTTTCTCATGTTATGCAATTATGCAAAATAGCGGGGAATAACATGTTTAACTGTTACATGGTGGTACCGTAATGCACCGCAACCAATGAACAACCAAACCAACCAACCAACCAACCAACCAACCAACCAATCCACCCGCCCACACACACACACACACACACACACACACATCTATCCACCAGCCAGTCTACCATTTAAAAAAAATCCACCAACCATCACACCCATCTAAACCACGTCCACCCACCAACCCATCCATCTCTCAAAGCAATCAAAATACACCCCCAATTAGTATGTGTTCTCAGTTGTTAAAATATGTCACAGAACTTTGAATGAAGCAGAGGGCTGTCCACATTCTAATTTGTTAATGTTGTTGCTAGACAGATAAGCGAACGTTCAGATGTAACTGATTCTCTAGATTTACGATGCAAAATGTCATCACTTAGTCGCTATTAGCAACATGAATATCAAAGATGCCCTTCACATACTTCAGACTTGGGAGTCACCTTGGACGAAGTACACGACAGTGCAGGTGTAGACAGTAAAAAGGGTATTCACCTAGAAAACAAATATATGCATCGATCGTATAGTTGTCACTAGCCTCCATAGAGAAACAAAACCCCCAAAGGTGCCCTGATACTTATTTTAAGGTAATAAAATAAACATGCATGAAATGATGTAAGTAAACCAGTTCACAGATACACACAGATACGCGTAAAGTTTGCAAAGTTCCACATCACTTCAATTATATATGGACATATAATATTCAAACACCTCCTCAACCTACTTTCTGTAAAACACACATTCTCTTACATTGAACCCATAGGACGTGTATACACACCGAGAAAACATTAGTGTTTAATCCACGATATGCAGTTTTTTTATAGTCATTAAACCACCGTTCTGCATGAGAACTCTCGAGGCTATCAAATCCAATAATCTATGACCAATAATCTATGAAAAGGAAACCTACTTTTCATGTGATCCGTTATCAATAATGCAAAGCATTTTTAAATGACCGACTTTCTGCTGCAACAAGCTTAAGGGGACTGATATTATATCTGTTAAAATATTTACAAAGTTACTCAATCAAAAAGTAGTCTTACAAATGCTGCATAATCAAATGTCAAATGTCCTCATGAATATTATTGTGGATGTTTAATTAAAAGTATATCCACCAATGTCATCTAAGGCCAAGTTTAAAGAGAGCGATAAAATCATGATTACAGAACTCTTAAAATGTTTACCGAGTAACGTTATACAGAAACTTCAAAGCAAGTATGTCGACAGTGTCGTTACGTACCCTTTTCCCTTAATAATTTATCTCAATTGCTTTTAAGATTAAATTTATTCCTCTTAATCAATTATTAACGAGGCAGTGAGTATGGATGGCCGCCTAGAAGTTAATTATTTGAAATCAAGCATGCATAATTAATCGCCTCTATCCTTCATGTATCTATATTATCCAAATATATGCAGTACGCTTACAATTCTGATGTTGGCAGTTTGGGAATTTCATTTGCAGACATATACGCCAAATATTTCCTTAAGCTACAGCTGTTTGTGTCGGCAGTGGATTTTGCAAGAATTTGTACTCATGATAACAAAGACTTTACTGTATGCTTAACTACACAGTAGAGATTAGTTGAGAATCCGTTATAATACACAAAAAGCAGCTCCTATCATCTCCTTTTCCGCTACACACACTTAAGTTCAACAATTGTAATTTAATGTTTTTAGGAATTGGGGAAATCGGAAACATCATTTTTAAATTCACATACGTTCTTCGCTTGAAATGAACACATGTATGTATGTATGTATGTATGTATGTATGTATGTATGTATGTATGTATGTATGTATGTATGTATGTATGTATGTCTGTCTGTCTGTCTGTCTGTCTGTCTGTCTGTCTGTCTGTCTGTCTGTCTGTCTGTCTGTCTGTCTGTCTGTCTGTCTGTCTGTCCGTCGGTCCGTCCGTCCGTCCGCGTATGTATGTATGTATGTATGTATGTATGTATGTATGTATGTATGTATGTATGTATGTATGTATGTCTGAAAGTCTGTCTGTCTGTCCGTCTGTCTGTCTGTCTGTCTGTCTGTCTGTCCGTCTGTCTGTCCGTCCGTCCGCGTATGTATGTATGTATGTATGTATGTATGTATGTATGTATGTCTGTATGTCTGTCTGTCTGTCTGTCTGTCTGTCTGTCTGTCTGTCCGTCCGTCCGTCCGTCCGTCCGTCCGTCCGTCCGTCCGTCCGTCCGCGTATGTATGTATGTATGTATGTATGTATGTATGTATGTATGTATGTATGTATGTATGTATGTATGTATGTATGTCTGAAAGTCTGTTTGTCTGTCCGTCTGTCTGTCTGTCTGTCTGTCTGTCTGTCTGTCTGTCTGTCTGTCTGTCCGTCCGTCCGCGTATGTATGTATGTATGTATGTATGTATGTATGTATGTATGTATGTATGTATGTATGTATTTTGCACACAATTACTAGGTGTGTAGGTATTGACATCAACTGGGATATGAGTCTGCAAAGGATATTAAAATAAGCTTATTGATCGTCAGTACTAACCTCTCACTAGTCATTTTCAATATTGAAATATGTATAATTGATACACTTTACTATATGAATTCTCATCACCAGTTTCCATCAAGACATTGCTTTCTTGATTGGAAGGGAAGTCAACGGCATTTTCAGTGATAATTTCCTGAGCCATTTCCTCTGCAGTCGTCTCATGCAAGAACTTTATACCGCTTAATGCATATTTCACAATCACGGCTTGTGACATGCATTTAAAGGATGGTGACAGGCGTTGAGTCAAGTAACTACACACATCATGGAAAGGGAGGGTTCACCATGTAACATATACCTTTATGATGAAAGTCGATCATATGGCAGGTTAAGGTTGTTGTTTTTACTTGATGCCACCATTTTTAGTACTGAAATACAGCAGGGCTGCAATTAAAATGGGCCTTACCAGCTGAACAATGTAAAGGTAGCTCTCCTCAATAACAAGCCTGCTGCTTTCAAAAGTAAAAATTGTTTTTATCCGAGTAAATAACAACCTCAATTTTTCAAAGGATCGACTTTTATCGTAAATGTATATATGTTTAGCTACAGTCTGGTACACACACCCTGTTTGTGCTGTAATAAATAGTTATTTGCGCTGTAAAAGGTAGCTATACAATTGGTATCACAATGCTATAACGACTCTCACACAATTGTTGCAGTGATAAAATAATACTATTTGTTTACAAAAATTTGAATTCGATTCTGTTTGTTTGTTCACCTGTCTGTCTGACCGTAAAACATTATTCAGGTAGTAGAGAAATGAACGTTAAAGCGAGTACATGGGAGGAGAGAGAGAAAGAGAGAGAGAGAGAGAGAGAGAGAGAGAGAGAGAGAGAGAGAGAGAGAGAGAGAGAGAGAGAGAGAGAGAGAGAGAGAGAGAGATATGTGGGTGTGTGTGCAAGCAAGTATGCATGTTGTTGTGAGGGTGTGTTTGTGTGTATATGTTTGAGTGCTTGTATTCCTCTGTTGAGGGAGTACTTGGTGATGACGTGAGCCAAGTCAGTGTAGAGACTGCACTCTTATATAAAGTCCTTTTTGTATAAAAAAAAGAGTTCCCAAGAACCACGCAGCATATTTATCAGTTAGATGAATCTTTTAAAAATTATTTAAAAAAAATATTTCAACAAATTAAATGAAATAAACAAAGATTAGTCTGAAACACAATACTTACAATCCGATATTCAAGGCATGTGATAACGATATTTCGGAACGTCTGAGTTAACGTGAAATAGAAATGCAATCAACATGGTGAGAAAGGTACCGTGTATTGGTATTAGAGCGATGATCTAATCTCTATACTGGAGTGTACATGGTGATTAAAGAATAGATAAACAACTTAGAGCCATGGCCACTGAATAGTTTGTCGTACTTGATATTACGTATCCTGCTTTACGGTTTGAGAAGATAAAAATGTTTTATAATGGCTACGTGAGGGTTATAGGGTTACTTTGTACATTACATCATAATCAATGGTCACATATATAGATAGACTTCTTCAATTATTCCAGTGCGTTGTTAATCTTAATCCAGACCGCACTAGTTACACAGTGCTGTTTTCAGAGGATCGGACACAAATAATGATTCCTCTTATCAACAGGTCTTTGAACTATGCAGACAATTACTTGTTTCATGTTTATCAATATTATCTAACTCAAACAGAATAATGTACCGTAGACAGACAGACAGACATGCCAGCATTGATAAAACCAATCATTGAAAAGACATTTCTATCACGTATCTGGAATGAATATGTACGCACTTTAGCGATAAGAAAGAAAAAAATTGATGAGGAGATTTAGTTTTTATAGAAGTATTAATACAAAGATGATTTGTATCTGCCATGCATAACTCATCGACGTCCATCAACATAAATATTTTTTGTTCTGTGCTCACGGAAAGCTTTCAGACGTCACAATCGTCGGTGATGTGACCCTTTTGAATAGCATTTGAAGACGACTTGAAGGATTGAAATGTTTACGTTGCACTCCCGGCATATCTTCATATGACAAAATAATATATTTTGTTTGATTGACTTGAATGTTAAGTTGCGAAGGAGATAAAAAAAGAGTGTTTGCCCGTGCTAAGTGATCACGAAATGTAACTTAAAGCGAAATAAGTCACATGTAGCAATATTGTGTTTCATTGTCAGCCATTCACAATAGGTTATTTCAGGCATGTCTAAGCATAAAATAGGAATAGCGTAATGATTGGAAGACATGCGACGCCTCGAGATACCGAAGGAACAAGGATGTAGCTAGAACTTGTGAAATTTGATTCATGTATCGTTAGCAACCGTGATTGGTAAACGTTTGCAGTATCTCCTCCAGATATTGAAGAGACAGTTTCGGCATTTCGCTAGTTCAGCATGATCATGCAATATCACGAATTTCATGTACACGACGCAAGTTGCATGAGTTAAACGTGGGGGTAAATTATAGATCTTGTGTGAGCAAAGAAACTTCACTGTCGTTTACCAGGAAGATGATACCATGAAACCACTTTAACTTTAGGTTTACTTCATCGCACGCATGACTAATGTACATCTTTAGAACAAACTATATACGACTCCATCCATTTCTTTTGGCCATTTTGACAACAGATAATAACTTTCGTTAATTGAATGATGTATTGGTTGAATTGTATAGATCCTACGGCAAAAAAGTAACGATGATAAAATGTTACACAAATAATCCAGACATGACGAGAAAACATGACAAAAATGACAATGAGAACCCTAGGTTTGATCTTGATTAAAAGTACAAACACAGAATGAACTCTTCTGAAATTTCATTTTTTTTGCGTTGACAGACTGGTCCACATTATTGCTATACTTCGCGTGACTACTAAACGTCACAGTTACTTCCATGCGGCGATCTAATATTACTCTGACATTTACAAATTTAAAATTAGCACTTTTTGGTTCTTATAGAGTGCGTTTTTCAATTTAGGTCACGCCATTTAGCGCCAAAATAAAGACGACATAATCTATCGTGAATGGGGCATATTAATCCACGTGATAAATAGATGAAGAAATGTTGACTACTATGAACATTTGCGATAAAAAAAAAATGGCGCCATTTTCATCGTAGATACACTTACTTGTAAATCATGTACAGTATTTTCATAAACAACTAATTACGTTAACGATAGAAATGGGAACCGTTTTTATTATGGTAGATACGCTAACTTATAAATCATTTCGGATTTTGTTAATCAGAAACAGTTGTAGTAGATATCTTGTTTTTTTGTGCATGATCGCTGATTACGCTATCTCGTCGAACCAGCAAGTTGTAACGTAAAAGTGATGCAGCGATTTTTTTCTATAGCTCTTACATGTTCAAAACACATAGAGACGAGTAAATGCTAGCGTGACCGTTTGATATAACGGGAAAAAGTGGTCAAGGTCTTTTCAAATTGAACAAAAAGTCGCTAAAAGCCCATCAATTGCTTGATAAAGATCCTTTCAGTTTTTGAAATGCTTGTTTCGGCCGATGATTTTAAACAAACAGTAACTCGGAACACTAATAGATCTCCAAGATAAAGCGAAATGTAAACATGATGATTCTATCTAGCTTCTAGTGGCATGTACTTTGAGAGGGACAATAACGTCAAATTAATTGATTACAATTTTGAATGAAAGTGCGTTTTTTCGTACTTTTATTGTCCCTCGGTGATTGACAAGGATAGTTTCTATTCATTAAAGTTTAATGTGAAAACAAACATTTGAAGTGAAATAAAGGAAACTCATTCTACGTGAAGCAAAATTATACAACAAATAGTTTAAGTGGAAAATGCATGAATACAGTAATTCCGACATACTTCATTTCTTCTCTATATAACTGAGCAGTGACACGTTGTATAGAAAGTAATTTACTCCAAAAATTAAACAGTGGAGTTTGTGAATTATACATAACTATATCGATGAATAAAATATACTAGGGGAATAATCAATAAATGTAATGAATTAGGCAAAGCGATGAAATATTGATAGTACATCAGAATGAGAGCGACGAAGCAGTATTATTTATTAAAAGTGTGTCAGCCTTAGTGGAATAGCGAGCACCTCATCGTCTGAATAACAAAGTGAGATACGTGTTTGTGAACTCTGGCTTTGCAAACATGTTCCCTGTAACATCGTTTTCACACTGAGAGGATTGCACAGCTGCCATGAAAGCAAAGATATAGTAATAAATATATACGTCACTTATTTAAATTTTGAAAAAAAGTTAGAAGCGGCTTAAAAGCTAGTTCTTGTAACACTACTGAATGGGACGAGTAGAATTTACGTTGGAGGGTAGGGGTGGGTGTAGGGAGAAATTTTAAATGAGGGGGAGCACGAGTATAATAAGCGACGTGAAGAGTAATATGACTTACGTCACCCGCTTACAGCTGAGCTCTGGGCGCACTTCGATGTGGGCGGCTAGGCAAACGAGACTATTCTTACGTTACCCCCTTACGGCTTAGCCGCTCGGGGCTCAATTGGTGCTGCTTACAATTAGGAAGAGGTATTGTCACGAACAAAACTCCAGTAAGCGAGACTACCCCCCCCCCACCACCACCGTAAATTCTGCTCATCCCCATTGTTTTAGGCCACGATAGAAAAGCCTTTGTCAAGGAACTGTCAAAGACTACAGATAGCGAAGAAACCGGTGTATTTTGAAATAAAATTACTGCATCGTGCATCGTATATTAACTTTCATTATTAATAAAAAACATTACAATCTGTACACTGTTTAATTCCGGCAGCGTTTTATTGAAATATTATTAACGATAGATTAAGTTAGGACTTACATTCATGGCTCATTTAAGAAAACTTACATCTTAACCTCTTCCTATTACAAATACAATGAATGACATTATTAGACAGTTCACTATCATTGTCGAATAGCTGAAAACAGGTCATAATTCCAAAACTTCCAAATTCATGGTAATAATGCATACATGTACCACCAGATGAGTGCCTTTTCACGTTTTGCTTGTCACAGCGCCATCAATGATATCAGTTTGTAAATTATATAAAAATGACGTCGACACTTTCAGACTTAATCAGGTATTGATTTAATCCAAGGGTTATGGGAATACGTTGTTCAAAACATAACGATTAAAGTAAATATATGATTTAGTGCAAGCCACGGGGTATATGTTTTTCCAGTAACAAATGAGTTCACATTGTAAAATGTATTGCGTACAGATGTGGCGTAGATATAGGGTGGATGTAACACACGCTTTAGGCTCAACTTATCACCATGTGCAATCTACGCTGCTACGCCATTATACATTAATACTTGCCTTTTACTCGAGACAAAAAACAGTGACAGACAATCTCAATCACAAATCTTTTGATTCGAATTAAATAAACTAGAACTAAAAATACAATATATAGATCCCAGGTCCATGGAGGTTATTATATATTGCAAAGTTAGTTGACATTTTACGGGATATGTCCTCCATCCCTTGCAGAAACTCACTATTTTATGTTTGATAGTAGTTATTACGTGTATGTTATGATGAGATGAGGTCCAAAGTTCTACAACCGTTTCCGTTATTTTAATTTAAATCGGGAATTACACTCCAGGAAATAAAGGTATTTTCATCAACTTTGGGTTCTGGGGAGTCATTTCACGACTTGAGATCACATAAATTCGATTAACTGCCAAGGAAACACCAAAAATTGAGTCTGTTGTTCACTCCTATTGGTCTTTCATGGTACATTGCTGCCTCACAGGTCTTAGCAGACATTTGAAATAGATGAAAACTGTATATTCATGACTTTATCTGAAGGTAATAAGCACTTAGGAACCATGAATATTCATTATTCAACTAATACATGTCCCATGCCTGATTTTCGGTCTCAAAATGACATCCCCCATTTTGTCCAAACTTGTGCTTTCAACCACAGTAACCTGGCCTAATTTCTCTAGATTAAATTGAGCGCCAAACACTAGAGACCGTGTGATGATATAGAGAGAAGTTCACTTATCAGTTTCAATATATTCTAGAGGGAACGCAGTAATCTTTTCGATTCGGAACGTCCGCTTGAAAATCAATAACGATTTTTTTTATCGGAATACGTGATAGAACAAACGTGCTGTAACATACCATTCAAACAATGGCAACCAGCAGTGTTGAGCTGAAAAAGGGAGAAGATATCTGAGATTATTTCATAATACAGATATACTCTTCCCTCAGAGAAAGGGCGCCAAACAACCTAGTAGCACAGCTGTCGTCAAAACAGTCAAATTGCGCGATTTTTATGCAGAAACAATTTTGAGAAAATCGAGAATCATGTACTGTAACAGCAGAATGTGATAAAACGGGATAAAATATATTCTCTTAGTGCAATGATATATCTTCAAATTAAAAGAATGTTTTATATTTGAATTAATTGCTTCACTCGCGCTCCTTCTTGCTGTATCTGAAGTATGCCAGTAAAAAGAGCACTTTGTCTGCATTAACTGGAACCTACTTTTTCTAAGTCGCATAAATTATTTAATGGGGAAGAAGGATCGGAAGGTCATAGGCAGAATGGTGAATTTAGTTAATACAAAAAATTGTCATTAGCTTTCAAAAATAGGAAAATGGAATTCAATAAAAATACGAATTAAAACGTAGGACAATCCACCAATGTCTTGAAATTTAGCACTGTTACAATTAAAACGATTCAATGGCGTCCATTATCAATACAGTGTACTTCAATTATTCGATATAAGGTTCACATTTCGACGCGATTAGGCAGGAAATGAATTAAGGGGGTTAAAATCCCTCGGAACACAAGAACCACGTCGTCTTGTTAACTGTTTGTACACGAATCTTTGATGTGTTTAGCTGGGACCGGAATCTGTACTGAAAGTTTCGCAGAATGCAGTTAAAATTGATATGCTTTGAGGATGTGAAAATGGGCAATACATCTGTGGCAAAATGCTCCAAATTCAATTTGTTTCATATACACACTAGAGATGAAACGTTCCGCTCATATGTTTCTGGTTTTGCTCATTCAGTGTTTTTTTCTTACTTCAATCTGAATCATCGCTGTTAAAATTGGTGAATACGTCAAATAGAAGTCATTGTTGAGAGTATTAAGGAAAAATGGAAATAACGCATACTTTCCCCTCGATTTCGATATAAACAATATATTTTTAAACAACTTACCCAAATCAGCTAATCCCAAAACATGTACGCACAAGAGTGTGAACTCCAGTGGCAATTACTCACCGCCAACCCAACTAATCTACGGATTGCCTTTAAATGTTATTAATTACAATAACTTCCATTTTGTAAAAAAGCCCCAAACTCACACTTTGCATTCTTTGACCTGTCTGTGCACTATTACTAACGATATGTAAGATTAAGACCACTGATTTCAATGTCTACAACTCAAAACATTACGTCATCTTAAGTTACGATATACATATTGTTTGACCAGTCCCTGTTCTAATTAATGGCGAAGCACGATTCTCAGATTAGGGAAAGTAGTTTTCATTTTAAATTACCTGGAAAAATGTATATATTTAGGCAATGTATTTCTAACGCACTTACTCAAATCCATTAATTGGAGTATAAGAACTATTATTAGTAAATCGTTTCCTACTACCCTTAAGCACATACATTATAACACACAAAGAAAGAGACTTGTTAATAGTCAATATATATATATATATCCTTTTACTGTACGTGTTGCTTAGAAAAATAAATATATACACGAAAATAGAACCATGATTGCAGGGACGGTGTATAAAGCGCCTATATATTGTTCGCCGAGGTCAAACAGAATACTACGTTTGTAAGTCAAAACCCATTTTCCCACCACTTCGGTGCGCACATTGAGCAACCCACTGTTACACCACTCAGCTTTGGGTGCACATATTGAGCATAAGCACTGTAAGTTGTGTTCTAAATGTGAAACTGTTGTGGAAAACAACCATACAACTTGAGACGTGTAGGTCGTTCCTTAGAAAAATAAGCTTGGTTGTGTTTGAAATCAACCACAAATTAAAGCTGTGTTGTGTCTGTCAATTAAAAAAGTACGCAGATTTTAAGTTAAAGGTAAATACCTTTTTCATTTTAGTATAACAGAGCATTGCGGTGTTTTCATGTCTCCATAGTACAATTTCAAAAAAAAAATCTCAAGAAAAAATGTAACTTTAGATTTTGAATGTCGTTTACACTATCAATCTACAACATACTAAAATTCCAAAGCCAGAAAAACGACTCGTTCAAGCAAATTCACCCATACATTTCTCCCATCTACACTTCACTAAGGTAACACAAACAATCTTCTTACGGAAAATGCTCTCAATAACAAAACCTACACCGTACCCATGCGTTACTCAAAACTTACACACCTGGGCATGATCATACGTTCAGGAGTAAGTTAAAAAACCCTAGAAATACTTTATTGTGATAATGCTTGTTAAAACTCTGCACCTAAAACAGTGGTATACTACACCACTTAACATAATGCAAGCATTCAAACTGGACAACTTCAAGAACAGAAAATCTTATTGACGCTGCGCGCCATTGAATTGAACTATAGTTTTCGTCGCTGGCGGATATAGAATCGTGTCGAGTGATTGATAAACTCCGAGAACAAAGATTTATAGTGTTCGGAGACAACATGAATATATCGAACAACATGACTATACAAACAGCACTTTATAATATTTCCGGGGAAGTAAGATAAATTAGTTTCATCTGTTTTGGGTACACGAGGGATATTGATTGTCACCAATGTGTATGATAAAGGATATTGACTCTGTTGGTTCTGTAAGAAACGACCGGTCTTCTCAATTATTACTTGACGTTGAAAAAGTACATTAGCACTACCACCTGCCGATCTTGGCCTTGATGCACTTTGGTTTTTGTAACGTGACTCAATTTCAAATGTCATCACATACTGTTTTTTTAATAACTGTGGCACAACTGTGGCACACAACAAAATAAGAGAAGAAACACTGAAGAATAACAATCTATGGCTTAACAACGAGCTTAGCAAGCTACAATAAATGATAAGGAATTCAAAGGTCAACCCTTTGCGTCGAGCATAATAATGTATGACTTTGGTAAAACTGACTATGTTCTATCGGTATGACGAGACTGGAGAACAGTGTGAATCGGCGGGTGGGGGTGAGGTTGTTGGTTGTAACTCTTCTGGGCAGGACAATTTTGGAAAAAAACCTGCCCAACTGGACCTGTAGGTGTTCCTTCAATTTTAGTTCAGGATATTCATATAATTTTCAAAATCATGCTTAATCAGCAAAAGTAGGTTTCATTTCTCAACCCCCCCCCCCTATTATCTTGATCAGGTTTTAACCATATCATCATACGAAATACCGTTTGCATGTATCGTAGACCCGTGTGGTATCTATTTTGCGCGAAACAGTTGGTATGACAGAGGGTGTCCTTTTTGGGGTAAGTGGTATGACAGCAGTTTGGATTTGAGGTCTCAGATGAACCTCCCCGTATCATTTACACCAAGTTGCCCACCTCCCTGTAAGTGAATCCCACACAGTTCTTTTATCACTCTTTTATTACACTGATGGTATCTGATATACATACTATAGATACGTTTAATATACGAACTTCCTCTTTGTTCCTTTCAACTCCGGAAATAACCTGTATGATATAGAAGTGTCTTCAAAATCAGTACCATTATTAGTCACTCTGCAAGAATGTGAGAATGAATTGGAATTTGCAAACGTAAGATTTCTCTAAGGTCACCTTCAAAGTCAAGAATAATTGAAGTGATGGGACATTATGTTTAACATTAAGTTGTCTGTGAGTGTATGTAAAAATAGTCATGTTCAATGAGTGAAACTCCAAACCAACATCATTTTAGCTGTAATTCAAAGCTCTGTAATAAAGCATAAATTGGTTTTGTCGATTTTATGCTCTCTCTCTCTCTCTCTCTCTCTCTCTCTCTCTCTCTCTCTCTCTCTCTCTCTCTCTCTCTCTCTCTCTCTCTCTCTCTCTCTCTCTCTCTCTCTCTCTCTCTCTCTCTCTCTCTCTCTCTCTCTCTCTCTCTCTCTCTCTCTCATATGCGACTTTATGAAAATCGAATCCCAACATTTGTTAACCATATGGGAGATGAATATTAAGACCTAAGGGAAAATGTGACTCGAGGACCAATTGCACTGGAAATCAAAGTTGTTCAAATCTCTCCAAATCTGTCATCGTGAACAGACAGTGTTTCATTTTTCCATAGAATTAGTAGAGTATTCGAGGGCCATATTGGATTCTAAAAATTGCTTCATTTTGATATTTTGACCTGGAGTTCACAAATGTGCACGGTGAACCCTTTTATTTTACTTGCTTTTAACTGAGATTGGGTTTGGGTTTTCTCGATCAAACTCAAAGCTGCAGCAGCAGTTAAAACATTTAATATATTTCCTTGTAGCGTTCTCTCTCTCTTTCTCTCTCTCCCTCTCCCTCTCTCCCACTCTCTCTCCCTCCCTCGCTCTCCCCCCTCCCTTCCTCACTCCCCCCTCTCTCTTTCTCTCTCTCTCTCTCTCTCTCTCTCTCTCTCTCTCTCTCTCTCTCTCTCTCTCTCTCTCTCTCTCTCTCTCTCTCTCTCTCTCGCATCAAAGTAAAAGCTGCAGCAACAGTTAAAACATTTATATTACCTTGTAGCATATTACACGGAACCTTGTCAGAGAATACAAACAAATGCCAAACGTGAGAAAATTTTTACCGAGTGAGAATATTATGAAAGGAAGTAATTGTTTCAAAATAATTCATAAAACTGATATGTAATTACAAAAAAAACTGTGTTGAAAAAATCTAGGAACAACTGTCACAGAGGTATTTGGACATCAACAGCTTATTACCCCATATATGAATGTCACATGACTTTGGATTCAGCTGGACAAGCCGACACCCTAGTGAGTGTTACAGCAAACCCAGTAATGAAGATCTGCGTACACATGAGATATAGTTGTTAATAAACAGTCTAGAGCTTGTGCTTTATGCAATTTATAGCTAAATGAGAGCCTAAGGGTGAAATCCATGAACTAGAGTACACTTGTGGTTTCTGATTTGATGTTCACTTAGATGGCTTCAAGCGGGATTGGCGAGTACATCGCTGTTTGCAAGAATCGCAACCACTGACTTAAATAGGACGGCTAGACAGAATTCTGTATATCAGAAATTTATACAAATGCTGGTTAGCCGTTAAAAGAATAAATTCACCACAGCTGTTTATTTAGTTCGAGGGAAACAAAGTTTTGCTTCCAGCCAGGATTTGTCTAGCAGACAGTCTTTTATGTATGTTCTATTTGCTCTCTTTTCAATGACAGCGACCAAACTAATCTGGTCAACCAACGTGTCTCCATACGTTTATTCCTGACTTTGTAATTGTGTATCGGCGATGTGAAGTATCATCATGTCGTTTAAATCCCTCTCATCCTACAGGTGGAATTCTAAACCCTATGGAATCAATAAAGATTTCGTATCAATCCTAGAGATTACGTTGACCCAATGGATCTCTTCGTCTTGATTCTCAAACCATACCATTTTGTCCCGAGTACACATGTTACGTACTATCTATCAAACATTCACTAAGGCAGATGTCACCATATCTTCACCGATAAATCTATCTGTTCTGAATATATATGGAGGAAAGGACTATCTAAGACTGGGTTGTAACAAACATGTTACTGAATGTATAATGTATGGAAAGTTGGCAAAGGAAATGTTCTTACCGTCATGATAACCATGTCGAAACTTTTACTTTGTAATCAAAAATCAGTTGTGTAGAGTATCAAATAATTCTACACATTTAATCTCCTTTTAAGGACATATCAAACATCTTATGATTTGAAACTAGCCAATCAGCATTAGTCTGTAGCTAGTTCCATAAATTTTATATCATGATGAACTCATTACGGTTTATCTGAATACTCGAGGGTCTACGTCTGTGATCATTCATCAATTTCATCTACATATCAAGTTTTGGATATGTAGCTCGTAAAATGCAAATGTCGTCGCCATAAAGGAGTGTTGAAGTAGTGAATCGCGTCGTAGCAAACTGATGAGGTAACAACAGCTAAAACGCATTTGAGTAAGGGGGAGCCTTCAGTATGATTCGGGTAAATTAGAGTAACTTTTTACAAATCGGCTGTTGGGGGAGGCCCGTATTTTAGAAATATGAGATTAGGACTAGAGGTGGGTCACATTTTACTTTGACTCATTGTATTGTCTAACATTGCATTGGTTTTTTTTTTGGCATCCCGTCGCTGCCATCGGTTCCAAATCCCATTGCTGCCATTTGGGCTAGAGTTAGGGTAGGTGCCATGATATCAGTCTATATAAATCAAATTGCCGCTGACAACTATGTAATGAATTGATTATCAGTTGTAGTGCTAGAGTGGGTCTCACATGTTTAAAACGGGAACAGTTGGGTAATGTACTAAGGGATGATGTTGTGGAGATATGTTGACCTCAGTCCCAACAATGTCGGGGATGTGCTAATCTAATCGTTGGGAGTTGTGGCCTTCAGCTCGGCAAATGCAATCCAGACACAGGTATTTGTTTACTGTAGTGCCTTCACACACATGCACATAGCAGTCCGCAGTATAGTCGTGGAAAATAACCAATGCCTTTACAACTTTCAACATAGTGGCAGCGGTTGGATCAAGTCCTTACCGTTGATTCCGCGACACGTGTCCTTTTACATTTCTGACAGCATTTTAACCCATTACATGTTTTGAACTACTTTAACGGAGGAGGGGGGGGGATGTTTTAGAGAAAGAAAGTTGAGTGAGGGTCACTTCTTAGCACGACAGAGTGAGGGGAGGGTCACATTTTACACAACAGCCTGAGCCTGAATTCCCCGGGCCCTCCCCTTTGTAATTACTGAAGGCTCCCTTAACGGCAAAAACTAACATGCCTATTTTTATCACTGTTTCAAACTGGTTGTGATAACCATATGTCATAATTCGTGCACGATCCGAATGCTCTGGAAGAATGACCACCATTGTTGGATTACAATAGCATAATGTATCATTTTAATGACAGTGGAAACTCGTGGTTTTAATAATGATGGTTCCGTAGCTAAATTCAGTGCATGTACTGATTTTGAATATCATATAACGTCACATGTATTCTTTGCAGAAAATATGTATGTGTATTTCCTATGTAATGGAGTAGAAAGTATTTTAAACATAATTTGTGGAATTAAATACAGCAATATTTATTGTGATTTGGCATAGGTTAGCGTATACACAGGGCTTTTTTCACCTTGATTATGACTACCTGCACCGGAAATATATTTTCACTCCTGTGAACAGTAAGACTTAGTATGCATTTATTAGATGAAATATTGTTGAAAGTTTTTTTATGAGACAAAGATTATTTCATTCAACTTTGATGTAATTCGATACCGGGTATGGATTTTAGTGAAACCATGGCATTACTAGAGTCATCCATTTACTACCAACCCATGGGGGAGTCCGTTTTCGCTGTTTGTTTATTTTGTTTGTTTGTTTGTTTGTTTGTTTGTTTGTTTGTTTGTTTGATTGTTTGTTTGTTTTAACTATCTTATTAGGAGAACTGCTCAGCTGAGGTGTGCTCAGCTGAGGTCTCCAGCTTTGCATTCAAATATTATATACAATTTCAAAGTTGTCCATTAATTGCCATTTTCGATGGACGCGTATATATACGGCCGAATCAAAGCGAGAAGTGCGGCTACATATCCACCGGATACGTATATACTGTGCTGTACCCAGCC